>NC_143567.1:77194375-77352812 GCF_054136105.1 Typopeltis vanoorti | reverse complement strand
TTCAACCTTCACATTAAATTCATCATCTGGAGCATACACATATATATAAAAAAACAAGCTGCACTACAATCTATATGATATGCTACAGTTACTGATCAACCGTTAAAACTATTGGCCTGACCTCTGGTGGAAAAAATCTCGCTACGTCAAATCTAGAGTCCTATTGTTATTATTATTATCTATTAGGTTACAAAATTAACACCCTGCGCCAAATTGATTGGAAAAGTACGTGCTCGTTACATCATACAAAAACCTGGTATGAACAGAAAATTAAATTCAGAAATTTAAAGAAGCATGTGAAATTTTGATAAACCACCCTAATCTTAACAATAATAGTGGCATAAAAATCCCAACAATTTGGATGGCACACATTCAACCCACTTAGTTTCCAGCAAACACCCTGACTATATGACTCTAAGCAATTTTTCAGCTTTTATTGGCTACTATCCATACTGGTTTGTTGCAATTTATATGAATACTTTTATAAGTAATTTTTTTGTGTGAATATGTTGCTCTCCAGCTTAATTTAATTTTGAAACTTAATAGATAATAATAATAACAGGACTCTAACTTTGATGCAGTAAGGTTTTTCCACCAGAGGTCAGGCCAATAGTTGTAACGGTTGGTGAGTAACTTTAGCATGCCATGTAGATTGTAGTGCAGCTTGTTTCTTTGTATATATGTGTATACTCCAGATAATGACCTTCATGTGAAGGTCGAAACGTCGAGTGTTTATTTTGGTTTATATTAAACTAAAGTTTTACTCTAACGGTAGTTGTTTCCATAATTTTCATAATGTATTCTGATCACCGTGTAAGTATGAAGGAAAAGTAATAAAAGATGGACTCTTCTTGTACATGATCAGGTGAAATTGACAGCAATAATCAGAACAAGGAGGTTTAGATGGTCAAAGAACTAGCTTTAACTACAAGTGATCTCTACCAAACCACCAAAGATAATTATGAAGCTTTTGTATTCAAATGTTAATTCAGAACTTCCGTTTTTTTTGTTTTGTTTTCGTTATCAGAATGTCAATAAGTAAACCAGTGGCGGCCGGTAAAAATTTTAAGTGTGGGTGCTGCATATACAAAAAAAAAAAAAAACTTTTTTTCCTAATCAGTAACGAATTTATTAATGAATAAATTTACATATTAAAAATTGCTTTATTAAAAATATTTCATCCTCACCACGAACAAATGCCAGTAATAAAAGTTTCGTATCAATAGCAATAGCTAGTGCAAACGAATATCGGCGTTAAATCACAGTGCATTTGTTTCGTGTAACGATAATTGAAAAAATATAATTATTTTCATATAATTCAGCAGTGACACTCGTCATAATTCAGCCTTGTATCTATAATGAATAAATAATGTAAGTTATTTTAACAAAATAAAATAAGATTTACAAAAAATAGTTCACTACGCACCAATAATAACAATAATACCAATAATACCAATAATAACAATAATACCAATAATAAACGTTTCATATCTCACAGAAATAAGCATACTAAAAACACACTGCCGCTTGCGCAGTTCCAGTTGGGAACGACATAACGTGCAATGACAAGCGCCAACGAATATCGGCGTTAGATCGCAGTGCATTTGTTTCGTAATCTAAAGCGTTAATCGAATAATTCCAATTATTAACTATTGAATCGATGTCGAAACATAAACTGTAACCTTTAACATGTTGTATTGCATTTATATAATGTTGTAAGCATTGTTATTATTTATAAACACAAACAAAATTTAATTTTTTCATTTTTTCCTTGGGGCTGCTACAGTGTCGCAGTACTTATGTATGGCCGCCACTGAAGTGAACATTATATGATGACCCAGAGATTGCATAAAAGGCCGATAGATGTAAAAAACAGAACATTTTCAAATGTAAAAAAGATATTTCGATTTTTTTATGGATTTGTTTAAACTCCAACAACAAATCTGAATAAAACAATGAATAAAGTCAGAAGTCCTATCAGCAAGATGGTTGATTCCCTTATAATGTTTACACTGAATGTGATATGAAAAAAAAAAAAAACTGCTTCCTCCTGTTGTATTCAACGAAACTTTCGTCTAATTTAGATACACCAAATATTAACAATAGTCTTTCCACAGATTTAATAGTGTTATTTCTATAAATGATTTTAGCCTGCGCATGACATACATTAGTAAGCCTTTACAATGTCGTTTGCACAATTGTCTTCGTTATTCAACATAAATCTCAAGTAATTGCATCAAATACGTTAATATAATTACAATTGCATTCGGTAACTGACGAAAGTTGAATCACTTGCAAAATTTTAATAACAATCATGCCAATTACTAGCTTGTTCGATAATTTTGGATCGCTTGATGCAATTACGCGGATGTTTACAAAATCTAATATCAATTGGTTTATGAAATCTTGAAAATTTAATTTTCAAGATTTGCAATCATCCGTGAGTGTCGCTGTCGAAATTAACAATTTCATGCACGTCGTCTGCTAATTAAAAGATACTAATGGGATAAAATATTATCTCCTATTTTCTTGCAAGAATTTAATTTCTGAATTTAGATTATAGGAAACATCGTCTGAATTAGTTCAAAATGAAATCCATTTTAATCATTTAAAATCAGACCTTGTAAAAGGTGGTTTTATATTTGTTTCGCTTTGGTTTTATTTCGTTCCAATGATTATTTTTGTTACACACAAGAGAGTGATGTGGCGCCATCTTGTGATATATATGTTCAACATTTAAAAAAAATTTCTAACCATGAAAAATTATCATAAAAAATAGAATATATATAAAAAAAATGTAGTTTTCTTATCCATACTAATATAGAGTTTTCTTTCACGGAAGTAAAATAAATAATATTGATCAACTATTTAAATGTATTTATTCTTCTCTGACTCAAAGTTTCCTTGCTTCTAGACAGCTCAAGGGCAATCTTTTCCAACACCACTGATCACGCTGGATGAGATGCAAAAGTCTTTGCTACAATGGAAATCATACATTCATTTATCTTACTCAGTTCTTGATAATCCTCTTCATGCTCTCAATACGCTTATTCACTTTTAACCAGTCTGCAATTCAGATACATCGTAAAGAATATCTCTTCCCTAGGAAACTCAAATCACAACCTTTGGAACTTCTAGTCCTTTTTTTTTTTTCATGGCCGGACTATGGTTCTCACTCTTTTCCACTCACCTTTATCCCCAATTATACTCAGAATTATCATCCATTCTCCAAATCCTGGATCAACAGACCATACCAAAGCAATCGAAGAAAAACTTACCCTACCGCAGGTGTCGCTAGCAACAAGAACCCCAGCTTCACACTTAGCCTGTGCTGAAGAACGCAGTAAAGGCAAAACAATCATTGACAAATCTAAATCTGACTTCATAAAGGCCAACAGCAGAAAACCTGCCTTCTGTCCAGGTGGAGGCAATACCTTCTGGTCCCCTGCTGAGGCCATCACAAACAACTACTTCTACCCTGCTCTTCCATCTCTCTCTCTCTCTCTCTCTCTCTCTCTCTCTCTCTCTCTCTCTCTCTCTCTCTCTCTCTCTCTCTCTCTCTCTCTCTCTCTCTCTCTCTTTCTCTCTCTCTTTCTCTCTCATCCAAATAGAAGCTGTTATTACAACATTCAATGATAAAGCTGATCTCCTGAAGTTACTCTTTCTTCTAATTTCTTCATAGATGACTAAGGCCAATCGTCTCGTGCCATATCAGAATCTGAGCGCCGTATACCTCTTGCGGTTTCTCGACAAAAAAAGGCATCAGAAGAATACAAAATAATTTGGAGAGTAAAAAGTCTTCTGGTCCTGACGACATATCTTCAGTTGTACTCAAACGTTGTCTCCATAGCCAACACCTGTCCTTATCATCTTTATAATCTTCTATATTCAGCCTCTCACTCATCCTAAAGCATGAAAGCAAACACATATCCAACCTATTCCAAAGAGTGGAGATTAAATTCTGCCTTTTCAACATCTGACCAATCGTCATCACCTCCAAATTAATAGAGAAAATTATCAACAGCCAACTTCTCAACTAATTAAAGGTCCTCCAGTTAATTAGCAATCGTTAGTATGGATTCCGCCAATCTAGATCCACAGCTGACCTCCCCTACTTTACATCACCCAACATTAGCTTTACGCTATGGAAAAGTCCGAAGAATATATGCTGTAGCTCGACATTTCCGAGTCTTTTGATTATTATTTTAAATGAAGGGGATATTAAATCACACATTGTTTTAAAGCCGACTAAGAAACTCAAAGATCGGAATCAAAGAGTTTCAAATCGGAATCAAAGAATATCTTTTGATTATGTTTAGCATAGAGGCATGCTAAACAAATTACTTTTCTTTGATCTACTTGCCACCCGCTGATGATAGTACATTAACCTACATTTTCAACAAACCACGTAGTGTTCAGATATCCCAAGCTTTAAGATAATCTACAACCATTACCTTAAATACTGATTTCCACACCATACTTCAATGGGGAAAGGATAACCTGGTCACCTTCAATGCAAAAGGGACCTCAGATCATTCTCTTACCCTCACTAATATACAAATTAACATACAGGATCTCTCCTTGTACTGGCATTTACCGCAAGTATCTCTTGGCATAAGAATATCACATTATTGACTTCCTCAGCCTCTAAAAAAAACTAGACATGCCAGTGGCGCACCCAGGGAGGGCTCCAAGGGGCCCTTCCCCCCCCCCAAAAAAAAAGAAAAAGTTAAAAAACACTAGAAAATTTTCCAAAATACTTTTCCTAACTAAAATTCATTTTTTATTTATGTTGTGTCATGTCTTCTATTTCTATACTACTTGTGAATTAGGGGTCACATAAGGTAAGAGAACCCTATAGCAGTGTTTCTCAACCTATGATCCACGGACCACAGGTGGTCCGCGACGATGGGACAGGTAGTCCAGAGGCTTAAATTAACCAAATAAATCCATATATTTTAATTATTCAAACAAAATAAATTAAAATTGAATAAGTAAGTAAAAATTATTAAAATAAAATGAATACTTAAAAAAAATATATTTTTTAATTTTAACCACTCTTTTAATTTGTAGCGGCAGAATGACGCGCGTAATAAAAGAGGGGTGAAGTGAAAAACAATATGGTTTTATTGCTCCCGCCTTCCCTTGCTGTTTTGTCAGATTTGAAGTGAACATGTGTTATCCACATTTCAACCAATTGCTTGTTGTTTATTGATTTTTATTGTTGAAGGTTTTCCTCCTTCAACCAAGGCTTATGTGTAAGTAAAGCCGTCTCTAAAAATTCGGACGATCCCTAGGCCACTCAATCGTGGGCGAAAGACCGTCCATCTCAGCGTTGGCACCACTCAGTGATGGCCTTCCATCCACCACCACCACCCAGCAGAATCGCTCATATTCCAGAGAAGAGCACTCACCGACAAAGCCCCTCACCGGGCAGTGCCGGAAAACACTTTCCCCGGAGACTCAAATTGCTCCCTTAAGGCAAAAACCTTAAGAGAGCGAACTCATAATAGCCACCCCACCGGTTTAAGCCTTTATTGAGGCTTCATCAGTGAGTAGCTAGACTAAATCAAGGCTCAATATATCTTCAGATGTGCTAAGTAATACTTAGACAAAATGTCTTGTGAGTTAATGCAGTATTTATATATTTTTCCGAAATCGCAAGAAAAGCAAGCTGACAATTGAGTTGAAATGCTAACTCTCTTCAATCGAATTCCAATAATATGTGAAACTGCCATAACAGCATTCATTATATATTTAAATATATCTTAGTTTTAACGCGTTTACAAATTTTAACACTTTCGGTTGAATTTTATTGCTGCCGAGTGAACTCACACAATCTAATTAATAACAATAGTTTTTAGTTAGATACTGTGTTTGTCGGTGCAGCATATGGTTTTGCTTGAGTCTATACAGCATAGTTTCTGTATGAGGGGACATGTGATTCATTAATTAGTGTGTTTTTATCCCAGTTGTCTCTAATTGCACTATTTGTTGAGAAATATATTACACCGACTGCTTATACCTTATTCACTGACATAATAAAAGTACTTGTTTTTCTTGCCTCTGCAACATGGTGACTATTGGGGGAGGACGTGTTGTTTACCGAGGGACCAAGTTACTATCCACCCCCCCGCTCTGAACGTGATTCAGCTTTTTTTCATTTGCGAGGTATATGCGAAACTTTTTAATTTCTTTTTTCGAAAAGTAAAATCAGTGGTGAGAGTTATATGCGAGTAAGTACGGTATTTCAATTATGGATAAGTACATTGGTACCTTCTTTAAACGAAAAAATATCTCGGATGACAGTGATAATACAA
This sequence comes from Typopeltis vanoorti, assembly GCF_054136105.1. NCBI lineage: Eukaryota > Metazoa > Arthropoda > Arachnida > Uropygi > Thelyphonidae > Typopeltis > Typopeltis vanoorti. The sequence goes on along the minus strand of NC_143567.1, from coordinate 77,346,492 downwards.
AACGAGTTTGTAATGACAGTTTGTGTGTAGTTTCTGAAGAGAAAGAGGCCTGTAACGAAGCCACAGAAACACAGAATTTCCATCAGTTGCAATGCGTTAATATTAATACGTTGAACAAAAGGAAAGATTTGCTGGACACTCGACCAGTGGATCTCATTCAAAGGTAAATACAATTGGTTATTTTGTAGGAACGTTTTTCTGTTTTGTGACTTTTCTCCCTTTACGGTAATTCTGCCTACATTATTGCGTTATTATTCAACAATTGTTTACAGGTTTGAATGTGTATATAAAGTCAATATCTACAGAAGCTCCAAACTTCCCCATCCCTAAGGGACGGGGAGGTTTGGAGCTTCCCCGGATAGTATTCAAAAGGTAAATACAATTGGTTATTTTGTATAGGGCCCCGAAACATTAGTTTAGAATTTAACCACTGGGAAAGGGTTTGTGTCCACCTCAAAACTCTGAAACAAAATTTGGAAACATTTTCCAAATAACTTTTTATAAGAAATTTCTGTGATTTCGCGATCCATTTCAGGCTTGCAGTCACGAGAACGACCTTTCGTTATCGAAAAAAGAGCAGCTAATTGAGCTTTCAAGTGACAGTGGGCTAAAAATGCAATTCCGTGATCGTGGTTTGGCTCGATTCTGGATCTCGCCTTCAGTGAGAAGTGAATTTCCCGAATTATTTGAATAAGTCGAAAATAGTCATGCAGTTTTCTACAACCTATCTTTGCGAGAAACGATTTTCATCGCTCCTTCAAATAAAAACAAAATACAGAAATCGTCTTAGTGTGTGTGTGTGTGTGTGTGTGTGCCGATCTTCGACTGAAGTTGACCAATATTGAGAAAGATATCCAGCAACTCTGCAAGGGCTGAGAAGCTCGTACATCTCATTAAAAGTAAATAGTAACATAATTATATCATTTTATTTGAAGGAGCGACGTTTTAATAAAAATTAAAACTTTGTTTTAATTTTTATCTTTAATTTTAATTTTTAATTTTGTGGATAAAAATTAAAACAAAGTTTTAATTTTTATCCACAAAATTTAATTTTTTATCTATATATCCGGCCTGTTTGGCCGACTCTCCAGCCAAAAGGTTGTGAGTTCGAATCCCACCGTGGGCATGGATGTTTGTGATTGTCTTTGGAAAATACTAGTTGCAGTGGTCGGCGGTAGACAGCGTTGGTGTAGATGATGATGATGATTGTAGTTGTGGTTGGTGAAGACAGAGAGTTGTCGAGTAGGTGCCCTTCCTCGATATGTCTTTGGACTACCTGGAGATGTTATGTAATAATAATATCGACAAGCTTTATATGTTCATTGTGCATCACATAGTTTGAATTTGGCACTTGGAAATGCTATCTGTGAAAAATAAGAAATTGCATTGGAATAATTGAAAAGGTACAAAATTTCTTCAATACCCCTAAAAGACAGGAAGTCCTTGTCGTTTATAATATTAATATCTTTTAAGATTTATAATCTCTTTATCTAGCTTGCAAAAAATATTTGTGTGCACCTTACCATTGTCTAAAATATTCCAAATATATGACAGTGACCTCTTAATTGCCCTAAATTTTGTTGATGATGTTGTGGCTCGATTAAATACCGTTCGTGAATCACAAGATTCTTCATTTAAAGATATTTACGATGAAGCATGTATAAAAGCCAATAATTTTAATATTGACATTAAAAAGCCAAGGACTTCATCAAAACAAACATTAAAGTCCAATGTTCCAGCCGATTCTGTAGAAGAGTATTTCAGGAGAACGATTTCATTCCATTTATTGACCAAATATTGACTCAACTTCATGAACGTTTCACTCGGCACTGCAACATTTTGAAATATATATTTTTCTCTTCTACCAAATGGAAAAGAATCTCCAACAGCAAGTGCAATGGAAGATTTTCGTCAATTGTGTGAATTTTATGCCGGTGATTTGCCTTATACAAATCCAGGAATTTTGAACGCCGAATTCAAGTTGTGGTATAAGAAATTTGAAAAACCGTTTGCAATAGATCCATGCAAAATGCCGTTCATGCAAAGTGTGACAAAATGATATATCCTAACATCTATAACTTATTAAAAATATTATATATATATATAACTTATTAAAAAAAAAATAAAAAAAACATACGAATTTTATTGAATGAATAAAATTTAACGAATTTTAGTTGAACGCATAAAAATATTTTTAATGCAAATTCATTGTATTAAAAATATTTTTATCCGTTCAACTCGCCCCCCCCCCAAGATTAAATCCTGGGTGCGCCGCTGAGACATGCTCTTCTTCTCAAGTAGCTATTTTTCGCCCACTCATCTACCTCTATACAAATCTCAAATCTACCCATCCGCAGAATACTGTTTCTGTTGGGCCCGTTAAAATAAGAATAGCAGCTGTCCAGTAACCCTTTTCAGTACAGCCTGCAGACACATGCAACTCGCTTCTCCTCTTCCTCATTTATTCCATATACCTCTACCCTTGAAAGACCTCTCCTCATAAAGTGTTAGCCAACAACTACAACCTCCACCTCGTCAATGTCAACAGATTTCATCTTTTCAATACTCGACTGCACTTCACACACACACACGAAATCGATATGCTATAGGTTCTTTTACCTCTAGTGAATGGGACAAATATACATATAACAAAATATTATGTGGCATCTTCAAACAGTCCAAGAATTAATCGCTGGAGGCACATAACCCACTTCATTCTCCATCTACATACAACGCCATCTTCCGTCCATATGCAAACGTCATAATACTGAAAGAGAATTCTGTAGTTAATTAAAATGTAAGTTACATTATTATTTCGAACAGAAATGTAATAAATGACATTCATAAACTGTGTAAATATATGCATGACGTCACATCCGTCTTAAGTTTTCCTAGTATCAACCAATACTAGTGTTTATATATCAAGAAATTATATTGAAAAGACTAACTCAAAATATTTAAACCTCAGCTTGGTTTATTATTAGAAAATTGATATCCCCAAGCACGATTCGTGCAAAGGGAATTATTGATGTTCTCCATGCTTTATCAACGGTATTAGCTGCTAATTTGCAATCATTCATTAGTGAACTCAAATGATTTGTTAAATTATCTTTCATTAATTATCTGAATAACAGATGTGAAATTCCCACGAGATAAAATATTTTCATTGTCGCCAGTGCTGCCATCTGCTATCTAATGAACTCACTTTTAATAACTAATTAAAATATTTCATTTTCCCAAAATACTCTTGTGTTACATGATCAGTTTTGAACGTTAGAGAAATCATATATTATAAGCTGAAATTACAAATTTGGAAAACATTTGATTAAAATGTTTTCCAAATGGAAATGGAAATCTTTGATTAAAAAAACTGCTGCTAATTAATTTTAAAAATTATTTAGAACATGTAAAGAAATAAAACGTTTTAAACAAAAAATAAACTCTAAAAATATAAATGCATTTCTTTTTCTTTTTGAGTGGGAAGAAATTCATGGAGATGCAAAAGTTATACTTTTGTTAGCGAAAAACGTTTTTAGCTAGAGGTGTGTGTTACTTGTAACATGTCAAAACAAGAGAGAACTACTTGAATATATATACAATTTTTATTATTCGTATAAACATTAATGTACTAAAAATTTATTCGCATCTTTAAATGCGTATTAAAAGCCAAATTATATAAAATATAAAGTAAATGAAATTCATATTAATGTTAAACTAAATATTTGCGTGCATCTTATTACACGTTTCACTGATGCAGAACACAATATGTATCACATGTGGAAAGCTGGAAAAATAAAACATGATGACCATTGCATTAAACACCATATAAATATATTAAACTTAATATATTTAGCTTAATAAACTGTTTGTTTCACTTTTATGTATATTATTGATGCAGGATAAAATATGGTGTTTTAAGATATTTTGTTGTAATTACAATTATCTTCAGAATGAAAAAATATTATTTTAGAAAAATATCTAAAATAATGAAGCATTGTTTTATTATGTTTCTAATATTTATATATTATATTTCTAATTTCCTTAATTTTAATATGCATATATGTATTAATAAGATAATATACAATACATATTATGTATATTGAATCAACATCTACCTCAAAGGATAGAATCATTTATCCAGAATTCTGATTACTTAAGGCTTAACAGATATTTAAATGTTTTAATATATATATTATATATTAATATTATATATATATATATCCAGTTGACGCTGTCCCTACAATTTGCTAACCTCGGCAGTATACAAATCATAACAGCAACACTTTTCACAACAGTTCAATACAAAACGCCATCTAGCGGAAATGATGCACAAATAAAAATAAATTAATATATATGCAATTATTTGCGATAAACAGTTCCACCAACAAATATATTTAGTTCTTATTCTCGCAAATAATATAGACTAGTTTGATTTTATTCCTCGTCATAAGCATAATATCTACGTCGCCTATGACGTACCAGTACCACTACAATTGCTATAATTGCGCATATACACACTGCAAATATCGAGCCTAAAATGATTGCTAATTTATCTCCCATTGACAGAAGTATCTTGTCTTTGGAATCTTGATCAGGTTGTAATGGAATTTTTGGTTGAATAATGGTAAACGTGTCATTAGGATTACTCCACAGCACTTCCACCGTGTTGGATACCTCTCCACAATTGCCAGCATCATCAACGGCCTGAATAGCGAAGAAATACGACCCACTTCTGAGATTCCGATTAATCCACACGGTAACTTCTTCTTCAGCGCCGTGTTCTGAGGGCGTCAGGTGAGTTCCTGTATCAATAGGAGTGATCAGGTATCCAGTGTCGTTGAATCGGAGACGAAGATTGGTGCGATCTCGAAATCTCTTTATACGATATTCAGTAGCTGTAACAATGAGTCAAAAATGAGTAACAACGTTCCATTTTAGTATTTTTAGCTATTGAGAAAAGTGATCATGAGCGCCATCTATCTGATTTATTACCTTAACCATAAAGTTCCGTTTACTGTTAGAGATGCTTACCTTGGCCGAAGTCATAGTTATCGCCTGGGGATGTCCACTGAAAGGTATAATGGCTCTCGTTTAGATCAAAGGTTGCTATTCGAAAGTCAAGAATTTGGTTTGGAGGGAACACATCTCCTGGAGGAACATCCGACACATAAAAACTACCATGGGATACGACTCGGTTGAATCTTCCAGCAGGTACGCTGTTATCAGTTGGTATAAAACTTCCACAGCAAGATTGGTCTAAAGAAAATGCAACGAATTAAGATGTTTAACTTTATTTTAGATAAAATACAACATGAGTTATATTTTATTTAATTAAAACTTATTGGAGAATTAATAGCGATCTCAACATAGTGAATAAAGCCGAATATTTCAAGATAAAAATCTTCCTTCTCCCGTCGCCACCTGATTACAAGTAGACAAGACCTGCTAAGCAATGCAGACGAACTTGGTGGCAAATATATCTGGGTTTTTATTTTAATAATTAATCTTGATATAAAAATTATGCTAATTAATGTATAATTATTTATTTATTCGATTCTAATGAATTTAATAAAAATGTAATCATCTCTTATTATTTTTCTTTAACATACATAAGAAATTCAAATATTTTGAAAGAGGAATTTAATATCATATATGCACTGAGTGGGCACTTTATTAGGAAACCCCTTCCCATTTTCCTCAATGGAGAGGTGCTCCTAACAAAGTGTCCACTGGGTGTATATATAAAAATACAACCACGTCTATTTTTTAAATTTTATTTTTATATTTTTATTTATGAAATAGGACATTATTTTTAAACTCCTTTAGGAATTTTACTGGTTTCCTTGATTCAGAATCGGTTCTCTCCATCCAAATATTATTCCATGTATTCAGTATCACTTAATAATTAACTTATAAATCGCATTTTCCCCAATAACTTTTAAATGAAATTTTATTTAAAAGTTGTAATGGCTTTTCTAAAGTTGTAATGCATCGATCATCGCATTTGATGCAGTTTACTTTTGAATGGAGTTGTAAACATGGATATGTATGTAGAATGCCATAGAAAAGCTAGTCAAACAAGTGAGCCATCCACATAAGAGAAAGAATTGCATACTGTTAGAGCGAGAGAGACATAAAGTTAGTTACTGATGAAGAAAAGTGACCTGAACTTTTTTGCAACCATTCCGGATTTTACATTCCTAGCCAGCGGGTACAACTTCTTACTCCTCCCATACAAAACAAAACTACAAACTTCGTATATGAAGCACCCACATCGAACAGAGCTAAAGACGCTAACCAAGAAACGCGATTATTTTCACCGATCCATGATACCACCATTCGTCACAATCTCCCTCTTTCTGCTCGGCATAAAAATTGTTTTTTATTTTTATATAAAGAAACCCGACATATTTCTATAACAGTTTATAAAATTAAATAAAAAATTATCAAAATAAGATAATTAAAAGTCATGACTATATAAACTCACAGTAGTTTGATTCCTTTTCGTGTTCATTACGCACGATAACAATTGCCTGGTTGTTGTTCTCCACATTCATCATAAGGATATAATTTCCTGGTGCGGAAAAGTCGGTGAAATAGCGGCTATAAATTCCATCGTTAGCAGTAATGTCGGGATCTACAAATTAAAAAAAAAAATCACTGCTTTATTTAAAAATATCAGTGGCTTAAAATAATCTTTTAATATCATTACTGTCGAGAATTAGAACAACGAAAGAAATAAAGGAAAAACTCCCCTCCGAGTCCGCTATCCAGTAATTGAATGATAGACATCCGTCTTGGGTCTGGATGATAAATGGTTACGGTGACGTTTGCACCTGCAACTGGATTAATTCCTTTCCTCACTTCTCCATATATGATTAAAGGACGTCTTGAGGGATCTATCTAGAAATGAATGAACATCATCATCACGTCCTACAGGTCCAGAGTGAGACTTCAAACTACTTAAACGAGAATGAAATATTTTAACACAATTCCTCACCTGATACTTAATGTTAGTCCAAACCCTACAAGATATCAGCAATTCGTTGCTTTTACTTTTTTCATGGACCATGACGAAAGTAAGGTTTGGTTTCAGTTTGTTGACTTCCAGGGACCATTCTCCAGGCTGCAAGACAAACATTTATTCCTATGAATTATTAAGCATTCATACGGTCGTTACGTTGGAGAAAAAAAGGTACTAATTCTCTCATTTTAGATATTAGTCTGAAATGAGAGAATTAGTGTAGGCAGAGCTCTTTTATAATTAAAATGAACTAAAGAAAATGGGCTAAATAATGAACTGAAAAGTATGAGAGACAAGTGCCGCCATCTAGTGGTCCTAACCCTATGAGTTCTACGGTCAATTTTTCAGATGCGTGGTTGAAATCTGGGTTTCCAGGTGAGAGAGAGAGAGAGAGAGAGAGAGACCTACTTTGACTAAATCGGGAAAACAGGCCAATTTAGTCAAAGTCCTCTAGTTGGCGCCTAGAATCCAACCTATAATGATCATTCTTCGAGTAACCTTGTACTATGGAAGCTAAGCCTTTTCCAGAGTGCTATGCTGGTACACTACTAACTTGTTTAAAATTTTAATTGCTCTACTAACCAACCCGTTTCTTTTACGCATGTTATTAAATAACTACAGTGTAGAAATTACCAATAAGATTATATTCCTGAAAAATTAAAAAAAAATAATAAATAATAATAAAATAACATCAATTACGATGTTAATCGTAATTGACATCTAATATTATCTATTCAACTATTTTTATCAACTACCGTATCGTGCTTATACAGGAAACCAAGGAAAAATCCTGTATAATTAAGAATATCTCCTAAATTTTTTTTTTTGTCAATAAAAATCAGGATGAAAATGAGTCTTTGGATTCCTTGGAGGTGTCACGAATAATAATAATAAAAAAAAAAAATCAGCTAACGCCTTTTTATTCCCGTATACGGGAGTAGGCGAGGCCATTTAGCCCTATCTAACTTTTGGAGACTGAGTGGGCAGTTCAATCTCCACTGGTACCCAATCAGAGACAGATGGCCCAAGGCTATCACTAATTAAGCGGTACGCAGTGAAGAGAGACGGCTCAAATGTGCCGCCATCTCGTGGTCCCTAACCCTAACACAATATATTTAATGTCTGAAATAATGTGGGTTCTACGGTCGATTTTCTTGAGTTTACAGGACGAAAAACCCGAGTTTCCGGGAGGAAAAACCTGCTTGCCTGTGCCAGAGATCGACTAACTCGGGAACCGGTCGAAAAAAGGCTTAGAAAAATTTCCTCTAGTCGCCGACTAGACTCGAAACCAAGTCTTCCTTCGTGCGGCCAAGCACGAAGGAAGAAGGTGTTCAAAGGCCACATCCACTGAGCTACACAGGCTCTTTAATAATAATAATAATAATAATAATAATAATAATAATAATAATAATAATAATAATAATAATAATAATAATAATAATAATAATAATAATAATAATAATAATAATAATAATAATAATAATAATAATAATAATAATAATAATAGAGCCTGTGTAGCTCAGTGGATGTGGCGTTTGCACACCACCGCGCTAGGCCGCACGAAGGAAGTCTTGGTTTCGAGTCTAGTCGGCGACTAGAGGAAATTTTTCTAAGCCTTTTTTCGACCGGTTCCCGAGTTAGTCGATCTCTGGCACGGGCAATCAGGTTTTTCCTCCCGGAAACTCGGGTTTTTCGTCCTGTAAACTGAAGAAAATCGACCGTAGAACTCACATTATTTCAGACATTAAATATATTGTGTTAGGGTTAGAGACCACGAGATGGCGGCACATTTGAGCCGTCTCTCTTCACTGCGTACCGCTTAATTAGTGATAGCCTTGGGCCATCTGTCTCTGATTGGGTACCAGTGGAGATTGAACTGCCCACTCAGTCTCCAAAAGTTAGATAGGGCTAAATGGCCTCGCCTACTCCCGTATATACGGGAATAAAAAGGCGTTAGCTGATAATAATAATAATAAGTAACTGAAGAAGAATATCCTAAAATAGTATTTACATAGAAATTAAATAATCACATTTATTGTGGTTTCATATTCAATTATTTTTGGGTAGCTTAAGGGTACACTAAGGGCCAATTAACTGGGCGGATACCTCTACATCGCCTTTCAAGAATGTGGAGAACCGACTGGAACTGCTGATCTAATGTCCAATCCTCACCTTCTCTTGTGCGCCCTGTTACTAAATATCTACTGGGTACTGAACGAACGAAGATGGGCTGGCAATTTGGGACTTAGCCAACCAAATTGTACTCACTATTGGCTTAAAAAACCACAAATGTATATGATGGCACAACATGATGAGCTTTCATGAGGGCAGGAGAGTCGCCCGGTTAAACAAGGCCTCCGCTGTTTTCGTCAAGGAACCAGAGCGAACAGTGAAAAGTCAGCTACTGGAAGAACAAGCTCCAACTCAACATCTAGAAGAAGAAGAGGAATAAAGCCGACATCAGAAGAACTGAAGATAGGAACTATCAGTATAAGGAGTGTTAAAGGAAAAGAAATCGAACTCGCAGAAGAATTAGAAAAGTACCACGAGGACATAATTGGCATTAATGAGCCAAACACAGGTGAGATGTTACTAAATAATAAGTAATGGATGTTATATTTTCAGCCAATAATGATCAAAGAAAGGAAGGAGTAGCGATAGCATTCGACACCAAACATGAAGATAAACTTCTTGATTGGAAGGCAGTTTCAAGTAGAGTTAAGTGGGCAAACTTCAAAATGGGGAGATGAACAAAAATTATTTGTGCCGATGGTCTCACAGAAGGTTCTTCCAAGGAAGAAGTGGATGAATTTTTTGAGTCATTAGACATAAAGCAGTTGACATAAAGAATGTGGAAAAAGTGGTCCTTGTTGGAAATCTTAAAAGCAGATTACGAAATTATGAAACATTTTTGGGGGATTTTATTGGACCATGATTCTTTTTAAATATGTGTATATAATCGTCTACCAATGTCGCCAGCTTGAATCTGGCTTCTTCAGGACGAGAATGGTTCTCATATAACCATTCTCGTCCTGAAGAAGCCAAACAGTCTCAAGCTGGCGAAACTGGTAGACGATTATATACACATATTTAAAAAGAATCACGGTCCAATAAAATCCCCCAAAAAAGTCTCATAATCAGTATAAAAGTACCAAATATTAACAGTCAAAAAGCAGATTAGGAAATTAATCCTGCCAGGCATATAAGAACATTTTGTGAAAATTTGGAAAGAGCAAGGTTAATAATAATGACAAGTATTCACTGGACTTCTGCTCAGGACATCGACTAGTCTTACTAACATCATGTTTCAACATTAAGATGTGCACAAGTTCACATGGAAAGAAGAAACAAGAAAAGCCTCATCGCTACATCGTTGTTGATAGAGATATCTTCATGATCGTTCACGATACAAGAGTGTACAATCTGAAATTGGAAGTGACCATTACTTAGTAATAAGCAGTATGAAAATAGATATCATATTGAAAAGAACAGTATGTAAGAAAGTTTTTCAAAAGAAGTAAAGTTGAGGAGTTTTTACAAATGAATTGTAGACTCGACTATACAAACATTATTGAAGAAAAAATAAAACACTTCCAAAACAAGAACCACACCTGGGAGACTCTCAGAGACACACTCTGAAGAAGATATTAAAGTTGTCTGCAAGGATAGAAAAATAAGAATACCATAGTGGACACAAGAAGACGTCAAAGACGTCGTCCTGGAAAAGAACAAAGCATACCAAAAGTTCCTAGGAAATAAGTCTGCAGATGCCCTAAAAGAATACACAGAAAAATGTAAGCTAAGCTGTGCGTAAAAGTAGCTAAACAAAAGTCATGGGAAGACTATAGGAAATAAATATCAGGAAGGCGGCAGAATGTTCTATTAAAGAAGCTCAAAAATGGAGGAAAGAGTACTGTAAAAGGAATCAAACATGATAATAAAGTGACATGAAAACTGAAGATATGGATATCCTAAATGTCTGGAGTAATTACTTTGAAAGACTGTTAAACGAACCAAGCAGTGACAGAACCATGCTAAAATTTTTTCAACAGGAATGCAAAGGGGAGTACATATCAACACTTTAGGTAGAAAAACCCGTCAAAAACTTGAAATGTGGAATGGCAGCTGGAGTAGATGATATTCAACCAGAGATGCTTAAGTATGGAGGTACAAAGCTTTTGCAGTAGTTACACTGTATAACTTACAGGGCCTGGTCTACTCCAATGATTGGAGTAGAGCTCTCATAGTACCCATCTATAAAAAGGGAATAAAGCTGAATGTGAGAATTACAGAGGAATTTCTCTACTAAGTATGTTCCAGGTAAGATTTAGGCAAGTATACTTGAAAATAGGTTGAGAAAGATTGTGGAAGAGAAACTTGGAGAAGAACAAGCTGGGTTCAGGCAAAATAGAAGTTGTCAAGATCAGATTTTCACTTTAAGACAGATGGTTGAGAAATCGTGGGAATATAACAAAGATCTCTCTTTAAGTTTCGTAGATCTGGAAAAGGCATATGGCAAGGTATCAAGAGAGAAGTTGTTCAAAACACTGCAATTTGGGGGGGGGGGGTGAATGGAACATTATATAGAGCAATACATAGAATTGAAGGAAATACAGGAAGATAGTTTGATGTAAAATCAGGGGTAAGACAAGGATGCACATTATGAAAGAAAGTGGCATCAAGCATCATATTAGAATTGGAGATGTCAAACTCATCTCTTCGCTTTATGCAGGTGATGTTGTATTCCTAAACACATCTAGTGCAGATCTCCAAGATTCACTAACTAAATTGAATAACAGCTATAACAAATTTGGTATGAAAATCAGCCATAAAAAGACCAAAACTATGAAAATAGGCAGGAGCATAGAAATCTTCAGCTGCATTCTGAATGGAGATCCGATAGAATAAGCAAAGTATTTCAGCCATTTAGGCACAGTTTTTAGCGAAGGTGGCAGGTTATTTCTGGAAATAGACAACAGAATAAGCAATGCTGGTATGGTGGGTAGCCAACTGAATATATTTGCATGGAATAAGAGAGAAATTAGCCAAAAAATTAAACTATCAGTAAACAAGACAGTATGCAAGCCAGTTTGAGGTTGTTATGGATCTGAGCGTTTGGTTAGAAATAAAGCACTTCATCAAAGACCAGAGGTCAGATATGAGGGTTCTGAGAAAAATTAGGGGAGGAATCGATAGCATCTATGACAGAACAATATTAAAAATGAAGATATTAGAAAGCAGCTTGACATTATTAGCATTCAAGAATATGTAAGAAGAACTAATCGAAGGTGGTATGGCCACTTAAATAGAATGGGTGAAGAAAGATTAAAAAAACAGGTGTTTGATGCCAAGATGATAAAAAAGAGACCCAGAGTAATACAAGGTCTAGGTGAATTGATTCAATCAGAAATGCTTAGAAGACAGAAATATAAGATCTGATAACATTGGAGTGCTCACGACTAATATATTGATTTGGAGGAAAATTGTTAATAATATTAATAATAGTACAAACTTAACTGCTCGTAGTAGCTTGAACACCCGTTGGGAGTACATATATCAAAAAAATTCCTTAAAAGGATTGGCTTAAAAGGGCGAAGCAAGAATGCTTTTCATATACCCCGTTATCTGTAGAGGACAGTGTAAGGATAAGGTGTTATTGAGCTATATATATATATATATATATATGTGTGTGTGTGTGTGTGTGACTGTGTGTGTGTGTGTGTGTGTGTGTGTGTGTGTGTGTGTGTGTGTGTGTGTGTGTGTGTGTGTGTGTGTGTGTGTGTGTGTGTGTGTGTGTGTAGAAAGTATTTTATCTTGGGTATAATAAATGTTAAAGATTCCAAGCTATTTTAAACCTGTTTTACTCCATTTCCCAAGTAAGCAAACAGACAAGTCAGTCAAGTTTGCGCCTGCAAGTATTGCAAGTCTAGCTGATCCTACAGGTAGTGCAAGACCAAGGCAACTCATGGTAAAAGTAGATTAAGCTCTGATCACTAATCTTAATATTTACCCATAATGCAAAGCACATCTCCTGGAGGAGATGTATGATGCTTAACACTGATGAGCTGTATAAAGGTCGAAACCGGCCTGGATAGTGGCCCCTTGCCTTTAACACAAAGCATCATACATCTCCTCCAGGAGATGTGCTTTGCATTATGGGTAAATATTAAGATTAGTGATCAGAGCTTATTCTACTTTTAGCATGAGTTGCCTTGGTCTTGCACTACATGCAGGGTCAGCCTTGCAACACTTGCAGGCGCAAACTTGACTTGTTTGTCTGTTTGCTTACTTGGGAAATGGAGTAAAACCAGGTTTAAAATTGCTTGGTATCTTTAACATATATATATATATATATATATATATATACGTAAGCTGTTCAATAAGTAATAAGACTATATTTATACAGAACACAGATTACCTTTAATCGTCATCATTTACATGGTCTTTTTCGAAGTAACTACCGTGAGACGCGATGCATTTCTCCAAACGTTGCGTCCATTTCTTAAACACATGCGAAAGTCCGTTTTTTGAGAGTTCTTTCAAAACCGCCTCCGCAGCTTTTACACATGCTTTGTTGGTTTCGAAATGGCGGCCTCTTAGTGGTTTCTTGAGCTGCGGAAACAGCCAGAAATCGCACGGTGCGAGATCAGGACTGTATGGAGGGTGTGGTAGGATATCTGTGTTGTTCTTCTGCAAAACGTCCACTACACAACCAGCAATATGTGGCCTTGCATTATCGTGGTGCAATAAGAAGCCATTCTTCAGCAATGGACGCTTCCTTTTGACGTGCTTGATGATAATCGCTGCCGTGTTGATCATTGTCTCTGTGATGGACGTTGAAGGTCTTCCTTCACGTTCAAGATCTTCCACATTTTGCCTTCCTTCCTTAAAAGTTTTATGCCAGCAAAAAACACTTGCCTTCGACATTGCTTCATCGTGGAAAGCTTCACATATCATGTTAAAAGTGTCCGATGCCAATTTTTGCAAACGCACATAAAATTTAATCGCATAACGCTGTTCCAAGGACGCTTCCATTTCGAAGACTGGTCGCGCCTCTAAGACGCGCCGAAACAAGCTTGCGTTTAGTAACGTGACGCTCTGGCACATCAGCCCGTATACGCCATCTATCAACCACTTTTGTTAATACAGACAGCAACATTTCTTTATTCCACAGAAATTAATATTGTGATGAGTGGTTTCGCGACAGTAAAATTAGTCTTATTACTTATTGAACAGCCCACGTGTATATATATATATATATATATATATATATATATATATATATATATATATATATATATATATATATATATATATATATATATATATATATATATATATATATAGCTCTGATCATGGCAGGAGGGTAACAGCAACAGCCGGGCCTCAGTTAGAACTTCCTTGGCTACAGCACTGCCATCCATTACCCTCCCTGGTACCCATTTTAGTCGCTTCATATAACATGCATGAGCTACATTGGGGCTGTTCTTATCTCGGCCACCACACAGTAGTATCAATATCAATATCAAAAATCCTTATAAGGACTGGCTTAAAGGGGCGAAGCAAGAATGCTTTTTATCTTCCCCGTTATCTGTAGAGGACAGTGTAGGGATGAAGTGTTATTGAACTATTAAATTAAAGCTCTGATCATCATGGCAGGAGGGTAACAGTAATAGCCGAGCCTCAGTTAGAACTTCATTAGCTACAGCAGTGCCATCCGTTACCCTCCAAGGGTATTGGATTGAATGAATCCGGTTATCCTCTGTTAAAATTTCCTTATATCCTTATAAGGACTGGCTTAAAGGGGCGAAGCAAGAATGCTTTTCATAATCCCCGTTATCTGTAGAGGACTGTGTAGGGATAAGGTGTTATTGAACTATTAAAGCTCTGATCATGGCAGGAGGGTAACAGCAATAGCCGAGCCTCAGTTAGAGCTTCACTGGCTACAGCATTGCCATCCATTACCCTCCAAGGGTATTGGATTGAATGAATCCTTTTCTGTTAAAATTTGAGCAATTAAAACTCTGATCATGGCAGGAGGGTAACAGCAATAGCCGAGCCTCAGTTAGAACTTCATTAGCTACAGCATTGCCATCCATTACCCTCCAAGGGTATTGGATTGAATGAATCAATCACCGCATCTCACGGTCGATTCACTCCTGTTAAAATTTGAAAATGATAATGATAATTCAATTATCCTTATGAAAAAAATAAAAAGGTGTCTAAAATATTTTAAGTAAACTCTGAATTTATTTAATTTTTATCATTAATAACTTATAAATTTAATAATTTATAAATGAATACATAATTATAATTTATATAGTATATCTTTTATATACTTTGTATAAGTTTATATAAACAATATGATATATAGTTTACTAGCATATAATTTACGGAAGGGAAAAAAAAAAAAACCCTGCTACCTCAGGTTTTCCCTCTTTGAAGGCAACACATAATAATAATAATAATAATAATAATAATAATAATAATAATAAAAGATATGTTTTTATATTTGGTGTCATCTATGTTATAAATATTTATTATAGATAAAACTAAATTATAGATAAGACTAAATTCAATTTTTAGTCTGTAAAAATGTCTTGTAAACATAAAATCAAAAATAGTTAAGACACATTTTTGATTTTATTTATATTTTATTATAGAATTCAAGACATTATATATTTTTAATTTTTTCTATATTTTAAAAAACGAGATTCGTTTTTTTTAAAAAAAAATACGCATATTTTAAACATTTAAAATATACGTAATATTTTACGCATATTTTAGTCCATTTAGAAGCATGCAATTTCAAATGTAATGGTTCTCTAGATTTGTTGGAACAATTTGATCATAACATTTGCTAAATTGGAGCTCTATTGATTTAATATTCCTTCTTCACTTTCTTTGCAGAAATAAACACACACACACACACACACAGGTTTTTTTTTTTTTTTCAGTGATACTTACCGGAGGATCTGTGACACGTAGCAGAAAAGCACATGCATAACTGTCCATGAAAAAATCGGAAGAAATGGTTGCAGTTTCATATTCTAACCTGATATCCCTCTTAGTAAAAGGGAATTCGCACGATCCGCTTACATTAGGTGCGATGAGAAATATTTGTAATTGATCAATGCCTGGGTCCACGAAAAATGTGAGGAGTGTAGTTCTACGTATTAACATCTTCTGGGTCACCTGAAAAAAAAATCATTCTACAAGTTTTTTTATAAATAAAACTTACAATTTGTTGTATCATTATTTCGTTGTAATGATATAGTTATCATATAAATACTCACCAATACTGCGTGTGTTTGGTGTGACCAAGAATAGCCCTTCAAGGAACATTGTAACGCATCTAATAACAGAGCACTGGTACATATAAAGGATTCTCTTCTGTTAAATTCTTCTGATATATAAAACACCTTCTCGGCCGTTTCTGAGGCTAAAGCTGTCAGTCCGTGTAAAACAACTGGCTCGTCGTGGGCGAATAAAATCAGAAAAAGTCGAATATTTGTTCCGGTTAAAAGAGACCCTATTTTCTTGGCACAATGCATCGATATGTTTTCGGATGTCACAAGAATGATGGTTCCTCCAGCTGTCACTTCAGTGGAGTTATCGGAGAGTAGCTACAAACAAAACGAAACAAAAAATAAGAATGATCGGATTTCGATATAAACATCAACTCCAAAGGTATGAATATATTTTGCGTGTCTACTCACTTTCACTGCTTCTTCCACTATGCATCCAGTACAATGTGTGGTGTCCTGATAAATACCAGGTAGTCTCTGAAGTAATTTCGTTCTTATATCGTCATCATCGACTGCCTCTAATGGGAAAGTGTTCATTCCTTCTTCATCTGTGACAACGAGGCCTAATTCGGAATCTAGTGGTAAATCGTATTCAAGAAATTTGGAGAGGGCTCCATTTACTATTCTCAGTCTGTTCTGAAAAAATAAAAATTCTTTTTTTTTTCTTTTTTGTAAATGAATTCAAAATAAAACTGAAAATAGAGGGATGAAAAGAAAAGAATTATTTTTCCTGGTTAAAATGAAATTTGTGGATAAGGGAAAGGTATAGCAGCACATTTCGGTTTAATTTCAAGAAAATTGTTTGTCGTAACATTATTTTTACAACAAACTAAGAACTCACCTTTTTGCCCAAATACGATGAGGTATCGATAGCCAAAACAATCCGTTGCGATACTTCTTGGACATAACGGATAGCTACAGGCGTATCCTTTCCTCGTGGAGACTGATTTCTACAAATGAAGAAAAAAATAAATAAAAATAAACGAAATATTTCAACAATCCTCTTGAAAAAAATTTAATACAATATATTTACCATAAATGTTTTAATATTTATTCCATATACGTTCGGCGTGCAAGGAATTCTACTACATCACAAATATATACCGTAAATATTTAAATTTAAACTCATTAATTTTTTTTTTTTTTGGCTAGATGGGTGAAACAAGAATGCTTTTCATATTCCCCGTTATCTGTAGAAGAAAATGTATGGATAGGGTAATAGGGCTATAAGCTCTGATCATGGCAGGAGTATAACAGCAACAGCCGAGCCTCAGTTTCCATTTCTGTGATATGCCAACGTCAGACTATGTACATTTATTTGTAATAATTTAATTCATTATTAATTATTGCTATGAAGAGATAAAAAGGAAGTCACACAAGACAGGATGTTGTGATGTGCTGCTATATTTACCAATTTTCGGATTGATGCACCAAAGAAGAAGAGATTAATTATTGCAAGAATTGTCAGATTTCTTGATAGATCAAGAAGTTTCACGAGAAAAAAAGTTAAACAATTGTGTGTGTGTGTGTGTGTGTGTGTGTGTGTGTGTGTGTGTGTGTGTGTGTGTGTGTGTGTGTGTGTGTGTGTGTGTGTGTGTGTGTGTGTGTGTGTGTGTGTGTGTGTGTGTGTGTGTGTGTGTGTGTGTGTGTGTGTGTGTGTGTGTGTGTGTGTGTTTTCCTTTTTAACGTAGATGGATAATTGATGGCTCTATCACAGCAGGTAAACGCCCTGGAGGCCATCGAACTCACTGACGCCTATTCAGTTCAAAATGTGCCTTGAAGAGTTTGATAATACATGGATAGCTCCATTTCACAGTAAGTTTTGCTAACGAGTGTTATACCCAAGGAGCTTCAGGAACATAATATTTACTAGGCTCCATGGATATTTTAAATGACATGTAACTGCCCTCTGGTAAGTGCTGTGATTCTCAACGCATATACAGGTAGTTTGAAAATTAATTGAGGCATGATCTGAAACATGTCTAAGAATATCTAAACCTGTCTTGTATCAAAGAATACGGTGACGCATACTCAGTCTGTGAGAGTTCTCATTTGCGCTGCAACATCTTTGCATTTTTATTTCTTTAATTTTTTTTTATTATGTTTCGTTAGAAAGTTATAATAAGTGTAGGCTGTTGTTATTATAATGTGGTTAATTTATTTTGCTTTGGAAAGACCAGAAAATTCAATAAAAGAAAAAAAAACTGAAGATATGGGATGATACAATCAAAATGAAAAAAGAAGCCTATCACAAATGGTTATGCAGTAAAAGATTTGAATATAAAATAGAATATAAAAGAATAAGAGCCGTAGCTAAAAGAGAAGTCATTGAATCACGGAACAAATTTGTTTCTAATTTAGAACTCGATTTATATAAAATAAGACCAAATGTATATAAGATTTTGAAACACTTAAGTACAGATACTAAAGAAAATAAAATTAAACACCGAATTGAAATTAGAAGAATTTCTAAATTTCTGTACAAAATTGTGGACAGATAAATATTTTAAAAAAGACAACTGGCAAACAATTAACGAAAATGAAAAGGAAATAACTAAAGAAGAATTAGAAATCAGACTGAAAGAAACAAGAAACGGAAAATCACCTGGAGAAGATAAGTTAGGTACAGAATTATATAAATATGCAAGAACAGTATTCAAAGAAAGACATTCTTTTATTTTTAAATTAAATCTACTCAACTAGTGACACCCAATAGAACGGAAAAAAGCAATTGTGATTCCTATCTTTAAAAAAGGTAGCAGAGATGACCCTAAAAACTATACAGGTATAAGTATACAAAATTCCTGTTACAAAATATATAGCAGAATCTTAAATAGCAAACTAATGAAATATTCCGAAAACTTTATTTTAGAAGTACAGAAAAGGACGATCATGCATAGACCCGGCCTTCTGCCTAAAATTAATAATAGAGAAAAGAAGAGAATACGATTTAGAAACACATATTGCATTTATTGACTTTGAAAAAGCATTTGACAAAGTTGAAAGAAGCATTTTATTTAACATATTAAAAGAAAGACAAATACCAAATAATATCTTAAAAGATATCACAAGTATATATGAAAATAATCAAATACAAATAAGATAAAATCACGAGCTATCATATACGAGAGAGATAAACCAAGGGGTTCGACAGGAATGTCCTCTTTGAGCAACACTTTTTAATATTTATCTAAATGAAATAATAATAAAACGGAATAAAAATTTCCATCAAGGTATTAAACTTTCTCCTACAGTAAACTTAAACACTCTCCTTTTTGCCGACGACCAAATAATAATTACAAATTCTGAAGATAAATTATAGAAAGCTATTTTACATCTAAATGAGATAGCCAAAGATTATGGTATGATAATATCAACAGAAAAATCAAAAACTATGGCCTTTAAAGGACAAGATCCAGCAAGAACTAAAATAGTAATAGATAACAAGATCTTAGAACAGGTGAATTCATTTAACTACCTAGGATGTATGATCACTTATGAAAATGAAAAAGATATAAACCTAAAAATTGCAAAATACTTAAAAATAACAGGTGTAATTAACTCTATATTTAAACCAAACCTAGTTCAAAAACAAACCAGACTAAAAGTATACAATACATTAGCCTCACCAGTCCTATGAAATCTGGACAATAAAACAAAAGACAAACGAAGAGTAACAACAGATGAAAAGAAGTTTATGAGAAAAATTGCAAAGTATACGCTATTCGATCACGAAAGAAATTATGAAAGAATTAAACCAAGAACCAGTAATAGAAAAAATTAAAAAGTATAAACATAAATGGATGGAACATGTAGAAAGAATAAAAACAGAGAGATGACCAAAACAAGCCTTAAAGTACAAACTACTAGGAAAAAGAAAACCAGGACGTCCACTTAAGAAATTCAATGATGACTTCGAAGGCAGGAACGGGCCACGCTAGGCCTAAATACTCGAAAAGCATGATGATGATGATGATGATGATGATGATGATGATGATTTATTCAATCAGTGACACAATATCACTTGTGTCTTTTCATCTTTAGGCGTGAAACTGAGGACCATAGCAACAAAGGAGCATCATTTCATAAAAGATGAAAAGAAGAGATTTCTTTCTTTATTTATTTTTGCTGATTTATCTTCCTTAAAACACCTTGATATAATATGTGACAATCCGAGTGCATGGCTCTATAAGAACATTAGGATAATGGAGCAACGATATTAGCTTAAAATGGAATGATAGTATGATAAGACACCACTTGGTTGTTTGAATCATAAAGATCTCTATTAGCTCCTTTACTTTTCACAATCTACGTGGCTGACATTCCACAGAACCTGAGGACTACCATCACAGCCCTATATGCTGACGACACAGCCATAATGACAAGATCTCTCCGCCCACACCTGGCGATCAGTCGTCTCCAGGACACCATTACAAAGCTAGAGAAATGGTTCTCCGACTGGAGGATACAAGTAAACCCCGTCAAAAGCTCAGCTATACTATTCACCAGACGCAAAGCCTTCATCCAAGGTGATATTAAACTCCTCGGAAAAAAGATACCATGGCAGACAGAAACCAAATACCTTGGAGTACAGCTAGACAAAAAGCTAAATTTCAACAGCCATATCAAGCTCATAGGCACAAAGACATCCAGAACCATAGCCCAACTCTATCCCCTGATCAATCGCAACAGCAAATTGGATACACGCAACAAGCTGCTACTATATCAGATGGTAATACGACCAGTAATCACATATGCATCCCCGGCATGGAGTCACACATCCAAATCTAACATCCGGAAACTACAGAGGATACAAAACAAATGCCTGCGGATGATCTTGGACGCCCCATGGTTCGTCAGAAACACGCAGATCCGCAGAGAAACCGGAATCCCTGACATCCATTCTCTCCTTCATGACCATGCGGAAAAGTTCTTCAGCAAGGCACATTCTCATCCCAACCCACTAATCAGACAAGCTTCCAGTTATAGTGAACATGACTATCACAAGCATAAAAGACCCAAGGCAATCCTGCTCTCAGCAGAACAGAGCTAACTCCATAGTTCACAAAGTGCGAACATAAGACTCACAACCCCCCCCCATCAAGCTTCTCGACACAGATAAAGGGGAAAATAAAAAGCATTTTATGCTTCACCCAGCAAGCCAGTAACGTTGTTGTTGTTGTTGAGTATTTCTAAGTATGTTGAAATGTTTTGATGTATTTTTATCAATTGTTTATTTCCTCGTTATTTCATATTGTCGTTTACTAGCGATATTTGTAAGATGCCTCTTCCCAAAATGGTGTTATATCTCCCACTCAAAATATAAAGTCAAGGGTACATTTACAATAAAAGTATTTTTCTTGTTAAATGTACTATTACTTTCATAATTTGTCACTACTTAATTTAATTCCATACTGAACAAAGCAAAGAACAAATTAAAATTGCAATATACAGTACTTCGTTCTAACACACAGAACATACACTATAAGAACAGCCTTACACCAACGCGAATGGAATTGAACAAGAACTCTAGCTAAAACATTCTTAAATAGATCGTGAATATCATCGAAGAGCCAAGAAATTTTGTTTCTAAATCCACTGCGTCCCCGTAACAATGAGAAGAAAGAAAAAAAATTGAAACTTTCATTTGTGACCTCTTTTCCTATTGCCTTAAGCGACAACTGGAAATAACTTCTGAAGAAGTCAGACAGCTCCATTTGCACGCGATGGGTAAAAGCCGGCAAAAATAGTAACCTCAATATTTCCGTTATATGCTGAATCTATCGCATTAAACGAAGTATCTTATCTACCATAAGGAATGTTACCTTTTTTTAAGAACATTTCCCCGCACTTTTTAATATAAGGAGATAAAATCTTTATTTTTGATTTTCTATGTTACTGGTGCAAGCACTGATGCTTCTACTACTTTAACTAAGTTGGATAAAAAATGTGCTACTCAATCGAAAGAAAGCAAAATTGTTCATGTTTGTAATATATAACAGAATGAATCGCAGTTGTCTTCTGGTTCTTGTAATTGCAACTGAGTGACATGATACAGTGACCTCATGGACTTAGTTGCTTCCACCCTAGTTCCAAAATAACCACAACAATATAGCTTCATTCAAAAGCAGCAAGACCTATCGTTCCTAACCTTATTTCATCTGAGAATTCGTCGAAGATATTTTCAAGAACTCACTCTAGACTACGCGGAATAATGCAAATTCTTGCTGAATCCGAAAAAAATATTCCAAAGTTAAAGTAACTTATGATTACTGAATCTTAACTTGAATATTCAAAGTACAACTTCATTTTATCTGCAAAAAATACAAATTATTTTAATATTTGTATATTTTTGTAGTAAATCGCTTAACTAATTTGAAAACCACCTTTATCTACAATAAGTAAAATGTAAACAAAAGTCTCTTACAGTCCAAAAAGTTGAACTAAACATTTTGTAAAATAAATAAATAAATAAAATATCATCGGAAGATATTGCTAATCTCTTCCATTGAAATCGAATGTAGTTGCTTTACCTGCCATTGTAGAAATCCGAGCTGTTCAGCATCACGAACCAAATTCCTTGTTCAGCACACAAAACATTTTGTTTCGATGGACTTCTGTGGTTGTGGAAGTAACCAGAATAATCTCCATCACAAAAACTCGATGCCTGCAGGAAAAACATAATAAATTAGACAATTCACAAATTTCCTAGTCTCTACGTGGAAATATGAAGTCAATGGCACAAATCGAACTCCACCTAACAATGCTATCGCATTAGAAAAGATAGTGGGTATAAAAGACTTTAATTATTGTTGAGAAATTTTTTTCAGGCTTATTTTAATTCTTTTTTGTTCTTCTGCAATAGTAGTATTGCTGTTTTTTAAATAAAAATAGTACTTCATGATATTTGTCTGATGGATTGTCCTTAAAGCGAAGAGTTTGATAAATCTGCAAGAAACGTTTACCTTGGACAATAGCTGTTGATCCATGAGCGAAGACAAGTCTGTGACGGTGGTATTTAAGTTGTATTCTAGTTGACAGTTCCCCAATGGTCTGCCTGTGTTATGATCCACTTCCAATTGACAAGGAAATCCAGCATCATCCCTGAAAGGATATAAATGGGTCATAAGGGTAAGAATGGGTGAATGGATACACAATACGATAGCGCATTCATTGTGCTAATAAGGCTGCGTGGTAAACAGAATTGAATTGAGTACTGACACTGATCTCTCTCTCTCTCTCTCTCTCTCTCTCTCTCTCTCTCTCTCTGTAATGCACTTGTCGTACATACACACTTATGAGCCAAAACATTATAATCACCCAACCTGTTTCCGACAGGGGTCCGTATCCCTCTATAGGGATTGTTCTCGTGAACAACACTTGGTCTTTTCATCCCCCAATGAACACATCTGGACGGTAATTCTTATCTGGGAATTCTTTCGGATTGTCCTACATGGCAACAATGGAGCTCGATGGTAGGACCGACACGCTATTAGGTAGGTGGTCATAATATTATGGCTCATGAGTGTATATACATGAACCTCTTTACCACAACATTCATCAAAAACAGTTTATAAAAAGACAATATATCGCACAGGAATGTATCGACAGACAATTTATCATCATCATCATTATTAAAATAAAGGAACCAATATATTATTGTATAATCTCTGTGACATAATCAACTCATTTCTGGACAAAATCCACTTTGTATTTGCACTCGCTCTTGACCTCTCTAAGGCTTTCGACACCATAGAGCACACCATTCTTTTTAAAACTCGAAGCAATAAAGGATAAGAGGAAACTTCCATAACTGGTTAGAAGACTTTCTGAAGAACAGAACCAACATGACAAAAATAAATTGGACCCACAGTAACATAATGAGATTAATTGTGGCATTCCTTACAGGGCAATTCTGTCGTCATGCCTTTTCAATATATTTGTAAATGATCTCTGCGACTTACAACTGTCACATCTGCCAGTACGCAGATGACATGCCACTCATATACACAAAGACTCATCAACAGGCTTACAACATTTACAATCAGACTTCAACATAATCACTGATTGGCTCATGCGTAATTCTATTGTAATAAATAGCAATAAATCTCAACTCATTATATTTAGAAACCCTCAGATAGCTATAGATAACCCACACATCACTGAAATGTCATGTCCCACATTATCCAAAGAAAACTAAAACCTGTCCTTGCCCTACAATCCAGGAAGTTACGAACTTGGAACACTTTGGCCTGCACTTTGACTACATTGTATATTGTATAAAATGCACTACTTACAAGGCATAATACATCCAAATGTTAGAAAAATCATCTACAAATGCCTAGGTGAGTCTATACTGAGATATGGAATATGTTGCTATGGTTTTGCATAGCAATATTTAATGAATAAATAGTTTAATTTATTCATTTATTCATTCATTGCAAAACAGGCTGATAGCAACAACAGGTCAGGAGCGCCTAAATAGTACTCCTCTTTTCCATCCATCAACATATACCAAAAGTTGAATGCTAACTATAAAAAATCTTGGACATTATGATGCTAAAATGAAATAAAAAATAAATGATGAAATACTATTTTTGAAAATATCGAAAAACAGTAACAATTCCATATCAAATCAGACCTCAGCATATTAACGTACATTACAAGTAATGATAATAATGCATATGGAAAAGCAACCCGTCAATTCTATATATCAGACTTATTAAATAAGCTTTCGTACAACATAAAGAACCTAACTTCATACGCTTTTTTTTTTTTCAATTGTTTCCTTTGATGAATTTTATCGATGAGTTTATACACTTATGAACGCATGCGCGTTGCTGCTAAGCTTTATTTATGCATATACATACCTAGTAGTGTAATCGAGTTGCTTGTTAGCACAGTCGGTGATATTGATTGTGTCCATTCCGGGGATGTTGTAATACAACGGATATCGACTGTCATTGGGGAAACCTCCTTCGCTAAACACTCCGTAACGATATTTGGTCCATTCGTGCAAGAAAATATTTTCTGAAAGTATACAAAGCTATCTAAGAATGAAATAACATAAAGCAATTGGATGCGTTTCAGATGATGGCTGTGAGTTATAAATAGCTAATACGTGAAATAACCATATAAAAATATTATAGTTACTGTAGCATCTTAATAATACTAAAGAGTTTAAAGGTTTATAAAAATATTGTTGTTTATTTACTTTAGAAATACTTTAATGCATTATTAAAATTCCAGAAATAAGAATACACCTTTTATTTTTCCATATCATATTGGTACAAGAAATTGTGACTACAAGATGCTTAATCTAGACATGGTAATGTTTTTTTCATGATTCTATGTTGGTATGACAAGAGGCGTAATGGCGGTTGCCAAGTGTTTATATATATATATATATATATATGTGATCAGTGATTTAAATAGTCGTTATGATTTTCTGAAGAAAAATTTATTTTGTAAAATATTTGCTACTGATGCTGGTAGATCGATTTGATCTACGGGATGTTTATATATAGAGGTAAGTGTTTTTCATTCTGTGAAACATTTACTACCTTTGCTGGTAGATCGATTTGATCTACGGAATATTTACATTGGGCTCTAGGTCCCACTTCTCAAACTTTATTCTAATAGAGTTGTTGCTTCTATCAATCATGACCAAACCTCTCAATGAAGGCATATATTTGAAGAAGTTTACAAAGAATTCCTAAGATTAGGAAAACTTTTGAGCGACAACTGGCCAGGGAAAGTAAAGCTGTTAGATACATTCCCCCCCTACAGCAGTCACAGAAGATAGGATGGATGATTCTAATGAAGGAAGTATGCTGACTGAACCAGAATCAAATCACTCCACGAATACAGAGAATGCTGCATCTCAGGATAATACTCCGCAGTTTTTGGAAACCAACACAGAATTTCAAACAGTCAAAAAGAAAAGGAAAATCTCCTCTACTGCAGATACACCCAAAACAGTGGAGATAGAACCAGATAATGTAATTAAAGAAAGGGTACCCCCAGTCGTCCTAAGGGCCAAGGAGCACTGGACGTCCGTTGCATCCACACTGAAATCTTCAGATATCACCTTCATTAAAGCCACAAACACAGAAGAAGGGATTCGCATACAACCTAAAACATCATCAGATTACAGAAAAATGACGAAACTTCTAGACAACAACAATTTGCCATATCACACTTTTGCACTCAACAGTGAAAAAAATTTAAAAGTAGTGTTAAGGGGAGTAACTGAAACATTACAAATAGAAGACCTCACTGCAGACCTCCACCAATTAAAGTCAGCCGAATGCAGAGAGCTGATAAAACACCCTATCCCCTAATTCTAGTGGAAATAAGCAAAGATCAAAAACATATATACAATCTCCAAACCATCTGTGATCTAGTCATAAAAGTTGAGGCATTGAAACATAAATCAACTACAATCCAGTGCCATAGATGCCAGAAGATTGGGCATGCCCAACGATGCTGCAAGGCTGAATTTCGTTGCGTTAAATGTGGTGGCAAACATGCATCAAATGAATGCCATAAACCTCGTACACTTCCAGCAAAGTGTGCAAACTGCGGAGGACCACACCCTGCAAACTATAGGGGCTGTATAGCATTTCCTCAAAACCAAAAATTACAACTCAAAACCAGTAAACCTCTTCGAGAACAAGCGTCTTCCCATCAAACCATAGTCTCCACAACGGATGGAGGATCGTATGCTAAAGTCACAAGATCAACCTTCCAAAAAGACCCAAAACCAAAGCAGTCACAGCAAACCAACAAATCTATCCTACTGAACATAACAAGCCACTTAGGTGAAATGCTTGCTGAACTCCAGCAAACCAACCCAACTCAAGAAGCCAAAGATATCATCTTAAGGCATACACAATCACTCTTTATGGAAATTCTTAATGGATAAATCTAAAAGAAAACCGAAATCATTACAAATTGTTTCATGGAATGCAAATGGTTTATCTATCAAATTACAGAAGCTGCAGGAGTTTGCAGCAGAAACTCAAGCAGACATCATCCTCATGAATGAAACACATCTTCGTCCAAGTGACAAAATCAGAATCAATAGTTATAGCACTTACCGTACAGACAGATGCTTTGCTAGAGGTGGAGGCACTGCCATCTTTGTGAAAAGTAACATAAAACATAATTCAATAGCAGAACCCCAAACAGAACACATGGAAACTACAGGAATAGAAATACATATGGAAAACACAAGCAGCATTACGATATATGCAGCCTACAACCCCCCAAATAAAAACCTCCTTGAATCTGACTTAGTGGTGATACTAAATACAGGCAGAGCAGTGATTATAGCCGGAGATCTTAATGCCAAACACTTAGTCTGGAACAGCAGAAACTCAAATATTAATGGAAGAATACTCAACTCTTACACCACTTCAAGAAATATAACAGTAATAGGACCCACTGAACCCACACATTATGGAGCTACCGGTCGTCCTGATGTACTAGATATAGCTATGTCAAAAAACATTGCGCACAGCTATCAGATACAAGCAATCAACGACTTAAGTTCTGATCATAACCCCATCATATTACAACTAGGCGCCATACAAGATATAACAGAAAATACCACCACATTTATAAATTGGAAACAACTTCCCTCAGCCTTCCAGGAAAACCTTGGTCCAATACCGCATATAACATCTGCTGAAGATGTAGAAAAAGCAGTGAAGACTCTTGAAAAACAACTGCTGACAGCTATAACGCAGGTAACAAATATAACCAAATGTACACCATCAAATAAACTTCCACGGGATATAAAACGTCTTATCCAAGAGAAAAACAGATTGAGAAGACAATATCAGAGAACAATGGACCCAGCGGATAAACAAGCAGTCAATAGAGCAACAAACCAGGTTCGATATGCCCTAAAGGACCACCGTAACCAACTCTGGAATAACAAAATTCTCCAATTAAACACAGAGGATCAATCAATATGGAAAATGATGAAATCACTCCGTTCAAAGCGTTTTACATTTCCTCCAATCCATGGTGAATCTAATGTTGTCTACAACGACGAGGAAAAAGCTGAAGCATTTGCTGACAGTTTAGAAAAACAATGTAGCCCCAATTATATCAATACAGATATAAATTTCATAAGTAAAATACACACCCAATTGCGTAAAATAACTCAAAATGCCTCATTCCAATCCAATAACAAATCCGTGTCACCAACAGAAGTATATGAGATTTTAAGAAAACTAAATAACAAAAAGGCTCCAGGTCCAGATGGAATAACAAATAAGCTACTCAAGTTACTTCCTCGCAAAGGGGTTATGCATCTAGTAGCCATCATTAATGCCATCCTCCGGCTAAATTATTTCCCACAACGATGGAAAATTGCCGACGTTTTCCTAATTCCCAAACCTGGGAAAAATACACAGTTTCCTGAAAATTACAGACTAATCAGCCTTCTTTCATGCATAGGTAAGATAGCCGAACGTAATATTCTCACACGGCTTCAAGAGGCAACAGATATCAACCATATAATTCAAGATGAACAATTCGGCTTTAGGAAATATCACTCCACAACGCTACAAATTTACAGAGTTATCGAACATATAACCGAAGGGTATGAATGGCACCAACACACTGGCGCAGTTTTTCTAGACATCACTCAGGCATTTGATAGAGTATGGCATCATGGACTAATTTTTAAACTACACGAAGTTGGTATTCCATTGCCACTAGTGCTACGTATCAAATCATATCTACACAACAGAAAATTTAAAATAAAACTCAACGGTATCAGATCCACAGAGAGGAGAATCATGGCCGGAGTACCTCAAGGCTCTCTACTATCTCCCCTACTCTTCTCCATATACATGGCAGATCTCCCCAAACTGTCTCCAGCTATCACCGCTCTGTATGCCGACGATACAATCATTATAGCCAGATCCCTCCGTCCACACCTGGCCACAATCAAGCTGCAGAGAGCAGTCAATGAATTGGAGGATTGGTACACCAAGTGGCGTATCGCAATTAATCCAAACAAAAGCTCTGCAGTACTTTTCACCAGACGTAAAGCAGAACCGAATACAAGCATACAAATGTTTGGTAAAATCATCCCTTGGCGCAATTCTACCAAATATCTGGGAATTCATCTTGATAGACGTCTAAACTTCAAGTCACTTATGGATAGTGTTGCCACTAAGGCAAGTCAGACTATAGCACAGCTATATCCACTTTTGAACAGGAACAGCTTCCTAAGCATAAGCAACAAAATCTTACTTTTCAAATCGTAATCAGACCGCAACAAACTTATGCCTCTCCAACCTGGGGTCACACGACTAAAAGCAACATCAACAGACTTCAGATAATACAGAATAAATGCCTAAGAATGGCATTTAATGCCCCATGGTTCATCAGAAACATCCAGTTACATCAAGAAGCCAATCTTCCAGATATTAAGACCTACATGACAAGCGTTGCAGAGAAATTCTTCACAATCACGGATAATCACCCAAATCAGTTAGTTCGACAGGCAGCGGACTACAAGCCCTCAGATCGTTACAAACATAAAAAACCGAAATCCTCCATCGCAAGAGAAAGCTGATACAGCCTCAATGCTCACAATGAGCGGGTAAATTACCCACAATAATCTCATCACCCACAATCTAAAATCCAGATGAAGGGATAAAGAGTCAAGGACTCAGTCCATCAACCAATTAAGTTCAAAAGTTCAAATGTTTAATCTAGTGTGTACGGAAACTAACAAGATTACCAGACTCCACTGAATAATTCTTTGGAGATTGCAATTTAAAGTCACACAAAAGTTTTATTTATTTATGTAGTGCAAGGTCTTTTATCAAATGAAAAAGCAAAGTGCGGATAATACTGTCGTCAGCAAACCTGTCATTGAATTTGGGTCAACTTAAGATCATTGATATACAGAAATACAAGAGTAGGTAAAAGTTTTGTGGAGCGCCAGCATTAGTTTCAAAATTATATGATGAAAGGTTATTTAATTGGTCTTTCTGTCAAACATGATCAAATACTTTTGAAATATCAAGAGCATCCACATTTGATTCTACAAAGTTTTCGATGGCATTTGTACAAAGGTATAATATATAAGTAAGAAAATCCTCTGTTGGTTGACAGAGTTGAATCCATAATGGCAATCGTTTGTTAAATGGGAAGTCTTGAGGTTCTGAATTTGACAGTAATTGGAAGTTAATTTGAAGGTACATATTTGTTTTCCTGCTTTGAAATGGGTCGAATATGCACTTTCCACCCATTTCATTGATGGAATAACTACTTATGTCCCTCTGAAACTTCCTTAAAGTTGAAGAAATTTGTACGAGGTGATAAGCCAGAATTTTGCAAGAGTAATGAATAGGAAAACTGTAGTTTTTGAGGATTGATAAACTATATTTCTTGAAATTATTATTGTTTGGAAAATTACGGCCGAAGCAACTATGGTTACCAAGCCAGTGTACTTAAACTTGTTAACTGCGTGTTAACTTTATTGAATTCTTGTTAACTTAACTAAAAAGGCCTTGTGGAAGTGGCGCTTGTATTCACAGCATTAGACCGCCGAAAAACCTATTCTCATTTCGACTGTAGTCGCCGATTAGAACTTTTTCTAAGCTTTTCTTCGACTGTAATCAATCTCTGCAAGGATAAGCAGGTTTTTCTCCATGAAACTGGGGTTGTTGATCCTGAAACTCAAAATTGAATCCGCTCTTATTTCGGACAATTACTATGTTGTATGAGGGTTAGAGAACCCAGCCATGCTTAGTGAAAACTTGACATGCCGGTCCCAAGCCCGGATAAATGGGGAGGGTTGAACGCTGGGATAGCCACCCAGTCTCAGAAAAAAAATCTTTGCTATGCAAACTGAAACCTTCCAAAATGTAATACCGGATGAAGAAAATAGAACACGAATTGCCACGAACACGAGGCACCTTTGTGAAAGCCCTTCTGGGGAAGCAGAGGTGCGGAAGAAAGTGACAGACACCTTACCAAAAGACAAGCTTAGACTGGGATGTTGGAATGTTAGAACCATGTTTGAAACTGGGAAGACATACCAAGTCTAGAGAGTTCTAGAAAAATACAGACTAGAAATAATGGGATTAAGCGTAACGAGATGGACAGGAACTGGAAAAATCAAATTAAACTCTGGTCACTACTTAATCTACCCTGAGAACCAAAATACGAATGACCACACAAAGGGAAGAATTGCACTAATGATGAAAAAGAAAGCTCATGGTGCACTAATGGAATAGAACCCAATATCCGAAAGAATACTAAACGCTAGATTTAAAACCGGCAATCACAACATCACAATAACTGCTATATATGCACCAACAAATGGTGCGATCCAGGAAGAAAAGGAAAAATTATATAACATGACACAGAGAAGTATAGAAACAACAAATAAAAAAGATAATTGGAGAAAACTTATAATTGGAGAATTTAATGCTAAGGTTTGTAAATGATAATACTAATAAAGAAACTGTTATGGGAAAGTATGCAGATGGAGAAATAAATGAAAATGGAGAGTTACTTATAGACTTTTGTATGTTCAATCAGCTTGTAATAGGAAGGAGTCTCTTCCAACATAAAAAATACACAAGTGGACATGGATAGCACCAGATAGAAAGACAAAGAACCAAATAGACCATGCACCTATATCAAGGAATTGGAGGAAATCACTCCTGGATGTCAGAGTTAAAAGAGGAGCCGAGGCTATTTCAGATCCCTTTCTCCTAACAGCTACCATGAAAGTAAAAATATTTAAAAATAAACAAACAGTGCACAATAGGAAGAGGTTTAGAATTGAAAAACTCAAAAACAAAGAGATTAGAAATAAATTTATAACAACTCTACAGGATAAATGGGATAAATTCGAAAAAAGAGGAGATAACATAGAGGGAAAATGGACTAAGATTAAAGACATACTAATGAGCATATCAGAAAAGATATTGGGATTTCGAACTAATACAGACAAGGAATCGATATCAGAAAACACCAAATTAAAAATAGAGGAGAGAGATAGAATAAAAGAGAAACTGTTACAGATTGGAAAGAATGTTGAACAAGAACAGGCAGAAAGATATAGAGCAATTAACAAAGAAATAAAAAGAAGTGCAAGAAATATAAAAGAAAATACATAGAGAATCTAGCACAAGAGGCAGAGGATGTTGCTTATATAAATGATAGTTGAAAGTTGTATGATATTACAAGGAAATTAAGTGGAAAAAGAAACAAATGGATAGTTATATACAATAAAGAAGGAAAATTATTATTAAATGAAAAAGAACAGATAAATAGATAGGTAGAATTCTTCTCAGAGAAATTTCAAGAAATGACTGATGGTGACCAGAGCCTAGAATTAAATGAACAAAATGCATCATTAGATATAAATTTGAACGTAATAACAAAAATAGAAATTACAAAATCAATAACTCAAATCAAAACAGGTAAAGCACCGGGAGCAGACAACATACCAGGCGATATACTAAAAGCAAATCCAAAACTTATAGCAGAGATATTATATCCTTGACTAAATGAGACTTGGCAGAAAGTAGAGTGGCCTAAGGAATGGAATACTGGATTACTGGTTAAATTACCCAAAACAGGGAACCTATCTGAATGCAAAAATTGGAGAGGTATAACATTGCTGAGTGTTATAAGTAAAATACTAGCAAAGATAATACTAGAAAGAATCAAAATAGAAATAGAAAAACAACTAAGACCAGAACAGGCAGGATTTAGAGCCAGTAGATCATGCACTGACCACATTGCTATTTTACGAATTATCATAGAACAATCATTGGAATGGTAGGCAAGCTTATATTCTAATTTTATCGATCTTGAACAAGCTTTCGACAGTAAACAGATCTTCCCTATGGAAATTACTTAGAAAATGGACTCCCAGAAAAAATAATAAGAATAATTTTAAAAATGTATGAAGATTTTGAAATTAAAGTAATACATGGAAATACCCTCTCAGAACCATTTAAAAACAAAGACAGGAGTAAGGCAGGATTGTATACTCTCCCCTACTATGTTTTTAATTGTCGTAGACTGGGTGATGAGAAAAGTATCTCATGGAAATACAGGATTACAATGGTTACTTCAAAACCAACTCCACGATCTAGATTTTGCAGATGATATCTGCTTACTTTCACAGAAGCATCAACATATAGAACAAAAAACAACAACACTTGTAGAAACAGCCAAAAAAAGTTGGTCTTAGGATAAATAAAAATAAAACAATGTTGATGAAAATAAATGCAAAACAAAATAAACAAATAACAACAGAAGAAATACCACTTAAAGAAGTAGAACAATTCATATACCTTGGTTCAATAGTATCGATAAAAGGAGGAACTACTGAAGATATAAATAGAAGGAAACAGCTGGCTTATTCAACTTGCAACCAACTTAGAAATATTTGGAAAAACAAGAATTTGTCTATAAAAACTAAAATGAGAATATTTAACTCAAATGTAAAGGCAATACTAATGTATGGATCAGAAACTTGGATGTTAAACAAAAAGATAGTTAACAATGTCCAGGTCTTCCTAAACAAGTGTTTAAGAATGCTACTGGGAATATATTGGCCAAAACAAATATCAAACGAAGAATTATGGCAGAGAACAAACCAGAAACCCATGTTGCAACAGATATGTGAAAGGAAATGGAGATGGTTGGGGGCATGTGTTGAGGAAAGAAGATAAAATAGTAGTAAAACAGGCTCTAGATTGGCCAAGAGAAACATGGAAAAGAACAATACTGAAAGAAATAACAAATATTAATAAAAACTGGAACCAAATAAAAGCAGAAGCAAAAAACAGCGTCCGGTGAAAAATGGTGACGGAAGACATATGCTCCCAGGTGGAGTGAAGAGGATTAAGTAAGTATTAGGGTTAGAGATCACGAGATGATGGCCCTTGTCAGCTGTCTATTCACCGGATAGTGATAGCTTGGGCCAGCTATCTCTGATTGTCTACCAGTGGAGATTAAACCTCCCACTAGGTCTTCAAAAGTTATATTTGGCTTAAACGGCCTCACCTACTTCTTAGAGGGGATTTAAAAGGAGTTAAAGGATTTATTTATAATATTTAATTTAATTGATTAATTATTTTTTAATAGGTTTTAATAAAATAAATAAATTAGCTCTGCTTATTCCTGTTGGAAGAGCTGAACTCCTTTAGGTCCTAAAACACTGTTGAAAACGGTGGGGTAGACGGTTAAGAGTCTGTACTCTTAACCGTCAACAATAGATGAATTCCTGGCTATCGATGCTTTTAAAGACTGGAGAAAGAAAGCAGCTGACAACTTCTGCCATCTCGTGTTGTTTCCAAACACTAAGTACTTGTGGCATTCCAGACAACAGTACAAGTTACTGTTGTCTCAAATGGTATAAATTCAAAGGTAGATTTTTCTGATTTGTAGAATTAAAAATCTCAGTTGCATGGAAGAAAAAAGCTTAATTACCTAAGTGAAAGATCGGCTAACTCAGGAACTGGCTGAAAAAAAAGGACATAAAAAGTTTCTCTGATTGGAGATTATAATCGAACCTATAAAGGTCTTCCATTTCGCAATTGCATCATGAAATCAGAAACGTAACTGCTTTACAATAGGTGCCTTTTATTTACTAAAAAATAAATTTAAAAAAAATCAGCTAACGCCTTTTTATTCTCGTATAGGGAATAGGCGAGGCCGTTTTAGGCTATTTAACTTTTGGAGACTGAGTGAGCAGTTCAATCTCCACTGGTACCCAATCAGAGATGGCTGGCGCAAGGCTATTACTAATTAAGCGACACTCAGTGAAGAGATGGCTCAACAAGTGTCGTCATCTCGTGGTCCCTAATCTTAACATAATATACAGGGTGATTATAAAATAACATCAAGTGTTCAGAGCCCGCTAGCGAGTAATGTACTGGACGAAACACACCAATATTGGTAGACGTACACAGTGGAACATAGGGATTCGATTTAACGGGAAAAAATAGTACCAAAAGTCGCCAATAGGGGAAATTTTGGCGCTGCCAAATTAATTTTAGTAGGTGTGATTAATGAATGACTAAATGGCAAATGAGAAACAGCACACATCAATTTTATGACGTTTATTGTTAATTACAAATGAGGTTCAATATGACCACCATTCTGATGTTCCAGGAACTGCATATGGTGCACGAAATTTTCCACAGTGGCTCACAACATATCAGAATAGATTTGTCTCACGTGTAACGTTATTCGATCTTTCAAAGTTGGAATATCGGGTACATGTCCTTGATACACAATGCTTTTAAGAAATTCCCACAGCCTAAAGTCACAAGGATTGAGATCAGACGATCTCGGTGGCCATGGCGTGGGAAATGCACGACTAATGATTCTTCTGTCAGAGAAATGTTGTCGCAAAACACGATATACCTGAAGTCCGATGTGGGGTGGTGGTGCACCATCCTGCATGAAGATGGTCGAATTGAGACATCCTCTTTGCTGCATTTGTGGAACCACAAAGTGCTGTAGCATATTAGCATACCTATTAGCATTGATGGAACAGGTCACTGGTCCATTTTGGCGATTTTCCTCGTAAACATATGGACCGATGATAAAAGATGCCGTAAATACGCACCACACTTTGAGAGAGTGGTAGGCATCTGCAGACACACGTGCGGATTAGTTGCAGCCCAAATGCGACAGTTGCGTGTGTTAATATCGCCGTTCAAATAAAAGTGCGCTTCGTCACTCCATAAAATATGCCACGGCCATGCATCATCCACTTCCATGCGTGCTAAGAATCTTAAAGATAAGTCGATTAGTGTGGTCTCAACACCAGGGCGCAATTCTTGAACATGACTGATTTTATAGGGGTAAAACTTCAACATCTGATGTAGGATTTTCCACACCGTTGTGTATGCGATATCCGTTTGCCAGGATATTGCTCGTGCACTGCTGGTACCCTGCACATTCGTCATCTCCTGTTCCACAATAGCAGTTGCAACTTGTTCAACTTGTTGGTGATTGATTGGTTTGCATCCTCTGCCTACCTGCACTGCTGGAGTTCAAGTAGTTTCAAATCGCCGAATCAGTTTTCGTAAGTTTGTTACGCTAATCGGTCCTTTTCGTAAATTTTTCATACGCCGAAAATCACGAAGACAAGCACTGGCATTATTGTTTCGCTGATAATAGAGTTTGACTAACAAAGCACGCTCACGTAAGATAAGAAGCATCGAAAAGCAGTTCGTCTACGAATGATAAGAAATCTCACAGGCTTTCCTTTTATTGCATGATCGCTCACAAGAAACGCGATAATGCAAATTAATGCATTTTACTCGGTAAACAGAGCCAAAATTTCCCCTGTTGGTGACTTTTGGTACTATTTTTTTTTCGTTAAATCGAATCCCCATGTTCCACTGTGTACGTCTACCGAATACTGGTGTGTTTCGTCCAATACATTACTCGCTAGAGTGCTCTGAACGCTTGACGTTATTTTATAATCACTTGTATTTAATGTCTGAAATAGTGTGGGTCCCACGTCGATTTTTTTGAGTTTATGGGACGAAAAACCCGACTTTCCTCTTATAAAAATTTCCTCTAGTCCCCGACTAGATTTGAAACCAAGTCTTCCATCATTTATATATGTAATATTTATTATTATTATTACATCACACCTCCAGGGAGTCTAAAGACTCATTGAGGGAGGGCATCTAATCTACTACTCCTCGTCTCACTGTTCCACCAACGCGATCTACCACCATCACTAGTACTTTCACAGACAGTCACAAGCATCCATGCCCACGGTGGAATTTGAACCCGCAGCCTTTTGGCTGGAGAGCGGATATAATGTATATAATGTAATATATATATATATATATATATATATATATATATATATATATATATATATATATATATATATATATATATATATATATATATATATATATATATATATATATGGGAATAAATTTTTAACTTGGGTATATTGTGTATTAGGATAACCAAGCAATTTTATATGCTTGGTTATTTTAGCTCCTAATCCCAAGTATGCAAACAATTAAGTTTGCGCCTGAAACAAAGTTCAAGTCTAAAGATGGTACAACACCAGGGCAACTCATTGTAAAGGTGGTTAAAGATTTGATCACTATTCTTAGTATTTTCCCATAATGTAAAGCACATCTC
This sequence comes from Typopeltis vanoorti, assembly GCF_054136105.1. Lineage (NCBI taxonomy): Eukaryota > Metazoa > Arthropoda > Arachnida > Uropygi > Thelyphonidae > Typopeltis > Typopeltis vanoorti. The sequence goes on along the minus strand of NC_143567.1, from coordinate 77,308,974 downwards.
ACTAGAAGATGTATACTGCAATGCATTATGGTCGAAAAAAAGATCGAAACCGGTCTGGGTAGTGACCCCACCCATAATGCATTGCAGTATACATCTTCTAGTGAGATGTGCTTTACATTATGGGAAAATACTAAGAATAGTGATCAAAGCTTTAACCACCTTTACAATGAGTTGCCCTGGTGTTGTACCATCTTTAGACTTGAACTTTGTTTCAGGCGCAAACTTAATTGTTTGCATACTTGGGATTAGGAGCTAAAATAACCAAGCATATAAAATTGCTTGGTTATCCTAATTATTATATATATATATATATATATATATATATATATATATATATATATATATATATATATATATATATATATATATATATATATATATATATATATATATATATATATATATAATATGATGTATATGCCGTAACTAAGCAGGTGCAACGGTGCAGAGGCACAGGGCCCAAGACGAAGGGGGGGGGACCTAAAATGGGTAACAAAATAAAAAAATAATCAGTATTATATTTTCATTTTCGTGTTTTAAATTTTCGCGACGGGGGCTGATTTTGTAAAATTTTTGGTCATAGTTAAACATAATTTAACCGATCTATCTCTATCGTATTTTTTAAAAAATTCCCCCCCCCCAAAAAAAAGGGAGGCCAAAAATAAAATCTTGCACAGGGTCCATGAAAAGCTAGTATATATATACATATATATATTTATATATATACGAGTATGTATATATATACATACTCGTAGTGTACAAAGTTGAAGCTACAAAAAAAAAAAAAAAAAAGGAAATAATAAAGGAAATGTCCATGTTTTTATGTAAAGTCATGGGAAAATTAATCAGTTTATATCAAAATTAATGCACAAAAAAAACTCACCTTTGTTTTCGAAGCTGTCATAAAGAAATTCCAGTGGCAAATACATTTGGATGCCATTCTGTCCGCATCCTCCCTCTCTGAAGGTGAAGGGTCCGTCTCGGAAGGAATCGTTCTGCCCGCTAACTAACACATCAGCTCGTTCATATAATTCCCAAGTGGCAGGCACAACTGGAAGTCCTCTGCTTTGAACATTCCATGATTTCGGGATCAGAAAGCTAACACTACGAAAATAAGCTCGTAGTCTAGTGGCTACATACCACTTGGGAGATGACCGCATAAATAATTCCTGGAAATATATTAAGAAATGGAAACACCGCAATGCGGGATGATTGAAACTAGAAATAGCAGTAAGATAATCAAAAGTAAATTATCAATATATATATATATATATACAGGGTGTTCGGGATAAATTTGACAGTTTCGTAAGGAAAAAGAAAATCTTCTTTGTATCTATTAAATTTAATGAATTGACAAAAAAACATTACAGGCAGAGTTAATTACAATACTATCAACAAGATTTACTCAAAATAACCACCATTAGCATCGATCACAGCTTCAATTCTGCTTCGGAACCTCGAACAAGCTGATGCTACAGTCTCCCTGGGAAGGGCCGCAAAAACTGTTTTAATTTTATCCATTAACTGGGCTTTTGTATTACTGGAAGTGCGATTGGTGTCTTTTTCAACTGCGCCCCATACAAAATAATCCATGGGGTTAAGGTCTGGGGAGTTTGGAGGCCAAACATTTGGACTGGTGAAGTCGTAGAAATTTTCAGACAACCATTTTTGACTTTTCCCAGAGGTGTGGCAAGGGGCCGAATCCTGCTGCCATACATACGGCCTACCATTGGCTACCCTTGTTATCCAGGGCTTGACTACAGTTAGCAACTCCACGAACAAAGCCCGAATTCCAATGCCAGGGTTCTTCAACACCTGTTCCTGCAGATTTGCGAGGAATTCTGCTGTACGAACGCAATCAGATCGTCTGCTAGGGATCTTTCTTCTTGCTATATCCTCGTAGTCACCATTGCAAGTCTCTAGTTCATGCCTGATTGTTTTTACTGTATTCAGGGAGCACTGGGCAGCAGTCGTAATATCCTTATTTTGATGGCGGGCAAGAATCATCATGATACAAGTTATTCTCTTCCATGATTCAGGTGGGTTCCAGCTATCCATCCTTTCTGACATCTTGTATATGAATGAAGAAGGGTCCAAACTTTTAAATGAAGAGAAGTGTGTGTTAATACATGTAACTTACGGAAAAATATAATTAATTATAAATATGTCAAATTTATCCCGAACACCCTGTATATATATATATATATATATATATATATATATATATATGTATATATATATATATATATATATATATATATATATATATATATATATATATATATATATATATATATATCCCTTCCATCTGTTACAGACGGGTGGGACTCCTCCTAATGAGGAGTCATGGCGAAATACTGGCGCCGGCACACCACTCCTCTGCTGCATCCCTATTGGAGGTATTCATGGCTGTAGTCCGTGTGTGTTCACGGGCCGGTTTGCCTGCTTGCAGGATGGAAAACTCCCAGCCAAACTAGGGAATAAACTCTATTGCCCGCGCCCAAGACCGGCTAACATGGCTATGTCTTAGGAAGATCCTTGAGCTCCGCATGTCTCCGACGGGAATCGAACATAGGACACTCCTTCCTCATATCCGCGGTTAATCCTTTTTCCCAAGTAAGCAAACAAGCAAGTAAGCCGAGTTTGCACCTGAAGTATTTTCATGTCTGAGGCAATTAGTGGTAAAGGTGGCATAAGCTCTGATCACTTGCCTAAGTATCCCATAATACAAAGCACATATCCTTACTGACATGTATCATCATCATCATCATCATCATCATCATCATCATCATGCGTATCAAGGATTTAGGCCTAGCATGGCCTGTTCCGGCCTTAGAAGTCATCGTTTAAGAGGACGTCCTGGTTTTTTTTTTCCTAATGGCTTCTACTTTAAGGCATGTTTTGGTCATCTTTCTGTTTTCATTCTTTGAACGTGTTCCATCCATTTATGTTTATATATTTTTAATTTTTTCTATTACTGGTTCTTGGTTTAATTCTTTCATAATTTCTTCGTTTCTTTTGTGATCAAATAGGGTATACTTTGCAGTTTTTCTCATAAACTTCATTTCTGCCGTTTTTAATCTTTGTTTATCTTTTTGTTTTATTGTCCAGATTTCGCTTCCATACGTTAAGACTGGTAGGGCTAACGTATTGTATACTTTTAGTCTGGTTTGTTTTTGAACTAGGTTTGGTTTAAATATAGAGTTAATTACACCTGTTATTTTTAAATATTTTGCAATTTTTACGTTTATATCTTTTTCATTTTCATAAGTGATCATACATCCTAGGTAGATAAATGAATTCACCTGTTCTAAGATCTTGTTATCTATTACTATTTTAGTTCTTGCTGGATCTTGTCCTTTAAATACCATAGTTTTTGATTTTTCTGTTGATATATCATATCAACATGCCATAATCTTTGGATATCTCATTTAGATCAAAAATAGCTTTCTGTAAGTTTTCTTCAGAATTTGTAATTATTATTTGGTCGTCTGCAAAGAGGAGAGTGTTTGAGTTAACTGTAGGTGAAAGTTTAATTACTTGATGTAAATTTTTACTCCATTTTATTATTATTTCATTTAAGTAGATATTAAAAAGAGTAGCTGAAAGAGAACATTCTTGTCGGACCCCTTGGTTTATCTCTCTCGTATATGATAGCTCGTGATTTAATCTTATTTGTATTTGATTATTTTCATATATACTTGTGATAGCTTTTAGGATATTATTTGGTATTTGTATTTCTTTTAATAGGCTAAATAATATGTTTCTTTTAACTTCGTCAAATGCTCTTTCGAAGTCAATAAATGCAATATGTGTTTCTAAATTGTATTCTCTTAGGCAAAAGGCCGGGTCTATACATGATCGTCCTTTTCTAAATCCATGCTGTACTTCTAAAATAAAGTTTTCGGAATATTTCATTAGTTTGCTATTTAAGATTCTGCTATATATTTTATAACAGGAATTTAGTATACTGATACCTCTATAATTTTTAGGGTCATCTCTATTACCTTTCTTAAAGATAGGAATCACAATTGCTTTTTTCGATTCTATTGCGGGGATACAGGTTAAGTAAATCTCATTTAAAAATAATAAGAGTCTTTCTTTGAATCTTGTTCCTGCGTATTTATATAGTTCTGAACCTAGTTTATCTTCTCCAGGTGATTTTCGTTTCTTGTTTCTTTCAGGCTGATTTCTGATTCTTCTTCAGTTATTTCCTTTTCATTTTCGTTAATTGTTTGCCAGTTGTCTTTTTTAAAATATTTGTCTGTCCACAATTCTGTGTAATAATTTAGAAATTCTTCTAATTTTAATTCAGTGTTTAATTTTATGTTTTCTTTGGTATCTGCATTTAGGTGTTTCAAAATCTTATATACTTTGGGTCTTATTTTATATAAATCATGTTCTAAATTAGAAACAAATTGTTCCATGATTCTCTATGTCTTTTTCTGACTTCTCTTTTAGCTATGGCTCTTATTCTTTTATATTCTATTTCATCTTCTAATCTTTTACTGCTTAACCATTTGTGATAGGCTTCTTTTTTTCTTTTTGATTATTTCTTTGATCGTATCATCCGATATCTTCAGTTTTTTCTTTTTATTGAATTTTTTTGGCCTTTCCTAAGCTTTCATTTCTGCTGCATTGTATAATGCTATGTATTATGGGAAGGGTCACTAGACCGGTTTCGACCTTCATTGAGCTCTCGTCAGTGGGAGCCAGACCCAGAGTTGAAGTAATGCAGAACTTATATTTACCTATACGAGTTGCCACAAGGTGCTTAAACCTTATTAAATAAAAATCTCAGGACAAGAGAAAGATGTAGAAAGTTGCTTATCGTGGGTTTACTATACGTTAAAGCTTGTTTGCTTACTTCGGAAAAAAGGATTAAAACCAAGTTTATAAAATTTCTTGGTATCTATAACGTATAGTACACCAAAGTAAAAAACTTTCCTGGAATATTATGAAAAATAAAAACTGCATATAAACAACGGTTCCACTGTTGTTTATATGCAGTTTGCGCCAGTAGTAGAGTGTTCGTAGTGCTTATCGTGTTTACTCCGTCTCTTTAAATATTTGGGCATCACAATTAGAGGATTTAATTGTGATGTCCAAAAATTGTAAATCCATTCTTTTAATTGCAATTAAAGGAATGGATTTTATTTTTCAATTAATTTTGAATTATACTAAACTGTATAATTTTATCGAAAATAAACAATATTTTTTCATGTTTAATTTTGATATTTTATCCAATGGTCAACACCCAAATATTAAATTTACGGTTGAGTTTGAAGCTAATGGTTCCCTTTCATTTTTTAGACATCAAACTGACCCGTTCTTAAGAAAAACTAAAAATCACGATCTACAGGAAACCTATCCACACCAACAGATATCTCCATAGTCAATCCCATCATTATCCTCCTCAGAAATTTGGAATAATTTCTACTTTGGGACATAGAGCTCGCTCTCCTCTTGATGACCCGATTGAACTTCATAAAGAAATCAATTTTCTTAGCTCTACTTTTCGACTAGATGGATATTCTCAAAAGATTACTAAAAAATTCCTATTTAATCCTCCTGGTCGCCATAATGAAGAGACGAATAATATAAAAGGCAATATCGCTATACCATACATAAGCTTTGTTTTCTCCCAAATTAGCCGAGGTTCTTAAAAAATTCAACATAAGAACTTTATTTACTCCTCTTCCAAAAATCCGTTCTCTAGAAAGCCATCCAAAACCTAGTCATCATAATCTTAAATATCCTGGTGTTTATCAGATCTGGTATGTCTGTGATATTCCTTACTTTGGCCAAACAGACAAGCCAATCGAGTTACGCATTGAGGAGCACAAGAGAGACTTCGCTTACAAGAGAACATGTGCCAGTGCTTTATCTAGCCATGTTCTGTTTTCGGCCAATTCTGATGAACAAACCCATAGCCATATAATCCTTTGGGACAAATTTAACAACATTTTCCGTTGCCATGACGAATTGGAAAGGAAGATTATAGAATCTAAGGAAGTCATCCTCAACCCTGTACATCTAAACAACAACCTAAGCTACAACCTTTCAGACTGTCATTCTGCTGTGATCAAATACTGGCGCTCACGAGATGCTATACGCACGCACACGTCTAACAATGCAGCCAGCGAGGGAACAGCTTTGAATACGTTGACTTCAACGTTTTAACATTACAAATATATACATTTACTTTCCGTGATGTTTACAGTTTTTTTTTCTCCATGTTTAATGGTTATTTCTTTTATAATGTGTACCTGACGAAGGCTGTTAAAAACCTGAAACTAGTTTCAGGTTTTTAACAGCCTGTGTAGTACTAATAAACTATTTTTTCCCAATTTTTCTCGATTTAAGTCATTCAATTCTTTTTAAAAATATGTATAACAACTGAGTAAATCAATCTTCACACACACACACACACACACACACACACACACACACACACACACACACACACACACACACACACACACACACACACACACACACACACACACACACACACACATGTGCGTGTGTGTGTGTGTGTGTGTGTGTGTGTGTGTGTGTGTGTGTATATATATATATATATTTTTTTTTTTTAAACATAGATTTAATGACTTAAAAACCGAGATAACTTATAAAGATTTTAATGAGAATAATACAACTAGTTTCGGCTTATAACAGCCTTCCTCAAGGTATTCATAAAGGAAAAGAATAGTAATAAACATTGAAGTATCTAAAACAACTGGAAATTAGAGGTAAAAATTGCCACACATAATTGATACATAAAAAACGTTGTATTTTTTCAAGTTGTTCTAACAGGCGTGCCATTGTTTATTGCAAGTGTGCGTGCAGGCTCACGTGAACGCCAATATTGAATAACTGCAGCATGGCTATCTGGGATGTTATAACTCAAATTGTTGTTTAAGTGGACAGGGTTTAGCATGATTTCCCTTGATTCTACAATTTTTCTCTCAAACTCATCATCACAGCGAAAAATATTTTCTGATCTATCCCAGCAAACGGAGTGGCTTTGTTGATCATCATTAGGATTATTTGAAAAAAGAACATGACTGGATAATGCAGTTGCATGAGATCTTTTGTAAGAGATGTTTCCCTTATGCTCTTCTATACGTTGTTCAATAGATTTGTTAGTTTGTCCAAAATAAGGGATATTGCAATCGCACCATAATTTATATACACCTGGATATTTTAGGTTGTGATGAGGAGGCTTTGGATGGCTGATTAGAGAACGGATTTTAGGAAGTGTGGTGAAGAACGTCCTGATATTGTATTTTTTAAAGACTTTAGCTAATTTTTAGAGACTGTGCTAATGTATGGAATGGAGGTGCTACCTTTAAAATTAATAGTTTCTGTTGTGCACTGCCTAGGAGGATCCAGAAGAAATTTCTTAATTGTTTTTTTCACAGTATCCATTTTGTTTAAAGATAAGAGTGAGGTGATTCATTTCTTTTTGTAGTTCATATGGTTCATTCAAGAGAGAGCGTGCTCTGTGTTCTAAGGTAGATATAGTTCCAAGTTTTTGTGGTGGAAACTGATGAGAAAGATTATGCAGATATCTTTTGGTATGAGTAGGTTTTCTGTACATAGAGATTTTTAATCTTTCAGAGCATCGTGTAAGCATAACATCCAAGAAAGGTAAGGAGTTATTATTTTCTAGATCAGCAGTAAATTTTATATTAGGATGTTGGATGTTTAGATGATGAAGAAAATCTGTGAGAGATGTGTGCCCGTGATTCCAAATAATAAAAATATCATCAACATATCGTTTCCAAACTTTTGGTTTAAATGAGAAAGAAGATATGGCTTTCGTTTCAAAATCTTCAAGGAAGATGTTAGCTAGAACTGGGGACAAAGGATTGCCCATTGCCAAGCCTTGTTTTTGTTGATAAACGGAGTCCTGATATCTGAAGTAACCAGAATGAATGCAATGTTTTTATAAAGCAAACATTTTTTTGGATAATTTATCCTTTAGTAATGTAAGTACCTCGTCTATAGAAACGTTAGTAAATAAAGATATAATGTCAAAACTTGCTAGAATGTCATTTTCATTGATGGGAATATCTTTTATATGCAAAACAAAATCTGTGGTGTTTTTGATGAAAGATGAAGATTTATTGGAGAAACACTTGAGGTACTTTGCTAGATATTTGGAAAGTTTATACGTAGCTGAGTCAATTCCTTCCACAATTGAGCGAAGAGGGATGTTTTCTTTATGTATTTTGGGAACTCCATAGATGCGTGGGATAAGAGGATGTAGAGAGCGTAAAGAGAGGCGAACATTATGAGGAAGTTCACTCGTAGTCTTTAACAAGTTGTTTCTACGGTTTTGTAATTCTCTTGTAGGATCTTCCTGAAGAATTGAATATGTCGAATTATATTCAAGTAATTCAAGCATTTTGTTGTGGTAATCTTCAAAGTTGAGGATGACCTTGGAATTGCCTTTATCCGCAGGTAAAATAATAATGTATCTGTTATGTTTTAGATTTTTTAGGGCTTGTCTTTCAGCCAGAGAAATATTATCTGTTTAGCATTATTGATAATGAAAATCGATTCAATACGAAGAAGTTTCGCCCAATGATTAGGAATGAGTGACCTTGCCTTTTCTATTTTTGTAAGAAGAGATTCTTTAGGGATAAATTGTGGTGAGGGAACGAAATTGAGACCTTTGCTAGGAATATCCGTTTCCGCATCCGTTAAAATATGAGAAGATTTGTTCACTACAACTTTTTCAGGATTAATACGGGCTTCACTATGACGAGATCTGTTTTATATCCTTTTTAGATTATTAAATTTCCTGATAAGAGTATATTTATTCTTGTTTTGTATTCGTGTGGCTTGTGCTTCACTGTTAATGATAAAATCATGTAAGTTAACATTATCCATAATTTCTTCAAGTTTTTGAGTTAAAGCTCTTTTAGTGCTGAATAAAAAAGCTAAACAACGTTTTGTATCTGAAATTCTTTTGCTGAGGTGATCCATCTTTGCTTTACGATAAATTCTTTTAGCGCGTTCCGTTGTTATATTTTCTTGAAAAGAGATGGATAAAAAATTTGGATTATTTATATTTAAAATAGCTTGGTATCTTTAATATATATATATATATATTCAAGATACCAAATAATTTATATAAACTTGATTTTTAATCCTATTTCCCAAGTGAGCAAACAGACAAGTAAATCAAGTTTGCGCCTGCACGTAGTGCAAGTCTGAGGCAACTCATGGTAGTGCCACTCTAGGCAACTCGTGGTAAAGGTGGATTAAGTTCTGATCACTTTCCTTAGTATTTTTCCCTTAATGTAAAGCACATCCCATTGTGGAGATGTATGATGCCATGCATTAAGGGCAATGGTGTCACTACCCATACCGGTTTCGACCTTTGAGTGACCTCAGATTTGACTTCATGAGTTGCCTCAGACTTTCGCTACGTCTGTTTTCTCACTTGGGAAATAGGATTAAAAACCAAGTTTATATAAAATTACTTGGTATCTTGAATACATAATATACCCAAGTTAAAAAAATTTCTACATCTTTCTCTCATCTTGAGATTTTATTTAATAAGGTCAAAGCACCTTGTGGCAACTTGTTTAGGTAAAATTTATAAGCTCTGCATTACTTCAACCTTAGCATTGTCAAGTCTGGCTCTCACTGACGAGACCTCAATAAAGGTCGAAACCGGTATTTGGTCTACCTACTCACTGATGAGACCCCAATGAGGGTTGAAACCGGTGCGGAGTTGGCCTTGAGAGGCTCCGCTTGGGGATAGGTTTTTGCCTGTCTCTGAGTGGGGGCCACCGCTGAGATTATGACTCTGCTTGGTGGTGGGGAGTGAGCCTGCCACTGGGTAGAGCCAATGCTGAGACGTTCTTCTCGGTGACGGGGTGAGCTTGTCACAGAGTGGAACAACGCTGAGTTGGGCGATCTTTCGGGATCGCCTAATTTTTAGAGCCCGCTTCATCTATAAGGTCGAAACCGGTATGGGTAGTGACCATTGCCTTTAATGCATAACATCATACATCTCCACAAGTGGATGTACTTTACATTAAGGAAAAAATACTAAGGAAAGTGATCAGATCTTAATCCACCTTTACCACGAGTTGCCTAGAGTGGCACTACCATGAGTTGCCTCAGACTTGCACTACGCGCAGGCGCAAACTTGACTTACTTGTTTGTTTGCTCATTTGGGAAATAGGATTAAAAACCAAGATTATATAAAATTACTTCATATCTTGAATACACAATATACCCAAGTTAAAAAATTTTCTACACACACACACACACACACACACACACACACACATATATATATATATATATATATATATATATATATGGAGATCAGCTTTTACTCGGTTGTTATACATTTGAAAAAAATACATTTAATGACTCCAAGACCGAGATAACATATAAAGATTTTAATGATAAATACTACTAGTTTCGGCATATAGCAGCCTTCTTCAGGTATTTATAAAGGAAAGGAATACTAATAAACATTGAATTATTTAAACAAACTGTAAATTACAGGTACAAATTGCCTCACATAATCGATACATAAAAACGTTGTATTTTTCAAGTTGTTCCAACTGGCGTGCCATTGTTTGTTGCAATTGTGCGTGCAAGTTCACGTGAACGCCAATATTGAGTAACTGCAGCATGGCTATCTGGGATGTTATAACTTAAATTATTATTTAAGTGGACCGGGTTCAGTAGGATTTCCCTTGATTCTACGATTTTCCTTTCAAACTCATCTTCACAGCGAAAAATATTTTCTGATCTATTCCAGCATACAGAGTGGCTTTGTTGTCATCATTAGGATTATTTGAAAAAAGAACATGACTGGATAACGCAGTTGCATGAGATCTTTTGTATGAGATGTCTCTCTTATGCTCTTCTATGCGTTGTTCAATAGATTTGTTAGTTTGACCAAAGTATGGGATATTGCAATCACACCACAATTTATATACTCCAGGGTACTTAAGGTTGTGATGAGCAGGTTTTGAATGGCTGATTAGAGAGCGGATTTTTGGAAGTGTGGTGAAGAAGGTCCTGATATTATATTTTTAAGGACTTTAGCTATTTGTGGTGTGATTGCAATATCCCATACTTTGGTCAAACTAACAAATCTATTGAACAACGCATAGAAGAGCATAAGAGAGACATCTCATACAAAAGATCTCATGCAACTGCGTTATCCAGTCATGTTCTTTTTTCAAATAATCCTAATGATGACAACAAAGCCACTCTGTATGCTGGAATAGATCAGAAAATATTTTTCGCTGTGAAGATGAGTTTGAAAGGAAAATCGTAGAATCAAGGGAAATCCTACTGAACCCGGTCCACTTAAATAATAATTTAAGTTATAACATCCCAGATAGCCATGCTGCAGTTACTCAATATTGGCGTTCACGTGAACTTGCACGCACAATTGCAACAAACAATGGCACGCCAGTTGGAACAACTTGAAAAATACAACGTTTTTATGTATCGATTATGTGAGGCAATTTGTACCTGTAATTTACAGTTTGTTTAATGTTTAAATAATTCAATGTTTATTAGTATTCCTTTCCTTTATAAATACCTGAAGAAGGCTGCTATATGCCGAAACTAGTAGTATTTATCATTAAAATCTTTATATGTTATTTCGGTCTTGGAGTCATTAAATCTATTTTTTTCAAATATATATATATATATATATATATATTAAAGCTAAACTACCTCTTTATTTCTTAATATTGTATTAATAGTAAATAAATTACTCAATTGCTAGTTATTTTACACTTATTACGCCGATAAATAATTGAAATTAAAAATCATTTTTGGACGTTGAAATTAATACAACGAAAATTAATGTATCTGACCGGCGCCATCTTTTTTAAGCGCGCAATTACCGGAAGTACTCACCGCAGTTCTGTTGAGTACGTCTTCCCTTCGAAGCACGTCAATATTCTTGTCGAATGTGACCACAACACCTTCATATCCATTCTTGTTCAAAGTAATCACCGTACCTTCAAGTTCACAAGAAAATAAACACCATCCCAAAACTAGAAAGGGTAAATGTCTTGTTGGCTTCATGATTAACACTTTTTTTAGGGTTACAATAAAAAAGCAAAATGTTTAAAAAATGAAATATTGTACTGTACGTGTTAACATTGACATCGTGTTTTTTTTTTTTCGTAATGTGCGTTGAGCTGTGTATCCTAGTAACCGATAGCTTATCATGGCTACTAACAAACAACTCAGGTGAAGTTTGCACTTTTTTAAGTGTCGTAATATCACCTTGAAATCAGAATGAGCTTTGAAAAACCATAACAGCAGGTACACGCCATTTAAAGTTTCAGCATGAAACTCACAGCGCATGATCAAAACTATTTTCAATTTGAACAAACTGTTCTGTAGTAGATTTTTTTTATTAGTAGTAATTTTTTATATTATTAATATTCTATCATAAATAATATATTTCCTTCTTTAGGAGGAAATTTTTAAACAGATAAATGAACATTTATTTGATCCTAATTGCTTTAAGCTTTCGAAAATATAATATTCTTTCATAAATCAAATATAAGATTTATTGCCATAGAAATTTAATTTTTAAGTAATTTAATTAAATAAAATTATAGTATATTTTAAAATATTTTAAATTTTTAAAAATATCTTTTCCTATTTTAAAATTTTTTACGTAATTAAAAATTATATAAATACACCTTATATTATATGAAATCTAATTATCTAAATTGCGAATTAAAGTCAGAAATAATTTGAGAATGCCCATAGTGGGGAGACTGAGTGGAAAAATGGCGGCTCGCGTGTTAGTGTTTTGTGTCGTGTGTTATTGATGGTGAATTGTGTATTTGACTGATAAGTTTTCAGAGATTTATGCTTATATTCATTAGTAATATCAGTTATTTGCTTGCCGCAATAAACAGGCATTTTACATTTTATTTCCCATACAAGGTAAGTCAACTGACTTCGCAAAGGCGATACGCTAGGCCTACTGCCATTAGTGTCGTTGTTGTATTTTAACATCTTGTTGCTAGTTGACGCGCCTATGCTTGATATTGCTGGTAGTCCTTTGCGGCTGCGGGATATTTTACAAAAACTTCTGCTGGCAGGTCTTTAGACCTGCGGGATATTTTATTAACGCACATACGCAACTAAATCGATATGAGCGTGCCTGACCTGGACGTATTTGCTGATCTGCTCGAAAGAGAGCCAGCTCTTGAACTCATTGATAAACTACAAAAGAAGTTCAAGTTGACATGGCCTACTAGCATGATTGACCCCGACACTATTATTGAGTCACTCGATAAAAAGCTAGCACTCAGTTTTATTAAAAAGCTCCTCAAAAAGTTTGAACGGGATTGGCCCGGCTACTTAAATTTGTATTCCTCACCTGAAGTTGAAGTTGAGGAAAATGAAGACTCCCCACAAGTGGAGGAAAAACTCAATCTAGTTGTCTCTACCTCTAATCCTTCTGATCAAGAAGAAACTCACGCACGTAAGAAGAGAAAAATTCTTGCTGCTGAATCAACAAATGTTGTTGGTATGGAAGAGGATGTTCCCATTTCAGATCCCTCTGTTTCCCACAATGAAAAGGTGCCACCGATTATCCTAAGGGAAAAGCAGAGATGGACAACACTCAGAACCATCATGGCAAATTCACAAATTCATTACACGTCTGCTAAAAATGCAGACGAGGGAATACGAATTCAGCCCACCACGGTGGCTGACTATAGAAACCTTACAAAGGAACTGGATACTAGAGGAACCCAATATCACACATTTTCACTTGCCTCTGAAAAAAATCTGAAAGTAGTCTTACGAGGAGTCTCTGAGGATATTGACACAGATGAAATAGTTACTGACCTTAACCTACAGGAACTACCCCCCATAAAGGTCACTAGAATGTTTAGATCAAATAAGACACCTATGCCTTTAGTCTTAGTAGAAATTCATAACATCTACAAAGACATTTATAATTTAAAATCAATCTGTGGACTCAAAATCACCACAGAACCATTGAGAAAGAAATCATCTTCTGGGCAGTGCCACCGGTGCCAAAAATTTGGCCATGCCCAGAAGCTATGCAAAGCTCAGTTCAGATGCGTAAAATGTGGCGAGAATCACCCCACAAACACCTGCGCCAAGCCAAAAACCACCCCGGCTAAGTGCGCTAATTGTGGGGGTCCCCACCCTGCTAATTATAGAGGGTGTATGCATCATCCCAAAAACAGATGGAATGATCCCAGTCATCAATCTACCTCGTCATCTAATGCGAGAGTTCCTGAAGCTCAGGCTACTCAGTTCTCCAAGAGTGAGAACATGACAACTGGTGCTCGCCCATCATTAACTGAGCCCCTTAAGAAAACGAATCTTCAACATCAAGTAAGAACATATGCTGATGTGGCCCGCTCCAAACAGATAGTACAAACCCAGAACCGGAATACTCCACACTCAAATCTATCAGCTGTTATCACCTCTTCTCTTGCAAACATGCTCCAGGATTTCAGCAACTCAAATCCATCCTTAAGTGTCACAAAAAGATTCCTACAGCAAACCCAATCCATATTATCTGCACTCTCTGATGCATAGGAAAAAAATCGTCCCAAACTCTCTTAGGATTATCGGTTGGAATGCCAACGGTATAAAAAACAAACTATTAGAAATCCAGGAATTTAATAATAGATACAACCCAGATATACTGCTAATTAATGAAACTCACCTGAGGCCTGCTGACACCCTGAAAATCAGAGGGTATCAGATTTACAGAAACGACAGGCTTGGGTATAGAGGTGGAGGTACAGCCACTCTTATCAAAAGCTATATCAATCATCACTCAATAACCAACCCTACTACCACCAACCTCGAAATCACAGGAATCAATGTTCTCACAAACTCAATTGGGAACCTCAAAATTTTTTCTGCTTACAACCCTCCATTAAAGACATTATTGACCTCAGATCTGGATGCCATCCTTGGAGTAAAAGGACCGATCATCATCGCTGGAGACCTCAATGCAAAGCATCCTGCTTGGAACAGTAAATCCACTAACAAAAATGGTCGTATCCTTTCTAGCTACACAGGATTAAACCATGCTGTTGTGGCTGGACCTACCGAACCAACTCATCTCAGTACATCTGGCACTGCTGACATCTTGGATATAGCCATCCTGCAAGACATTAAACTACAGTACAGCCTTACATCACTAAACGAGCTGTCGTCGGATCACAACCCAATTCTACTGCAATTGGGAGAACAAGAATGCCTGTCTCCTCCTCATTCAGGCATATCGTGGGAGAGATTGTCTAAAGCACTTCGGGATCAAATAGGACCCGTCCCACACATATGCACACCAGAAGATGTGGATTCTGCAGTGACTAGCCTCACCCAACAGATTAAGTCCGCTATAATGGTTGCAACCTTCCAGAAACCTGTTCCCAAGCCTGATCGTTTGCCTGAGGACATTATGGACCTGATCAGAGAGAAGAACAGAGCTAGGAAGAGATTTCGTAACACTCGCGCTCCTCAGGATAAGACAGTGCTTAATAGATTGAATGGAGCAGTAAGAGATGCACTTAAAACGCATAGAAACGAAGTTTGGGATAAAAAGTTAGCCTCTATCTCACCTATTGATCACTCTATCTGGGGCCTACTGAGAAACATCAAAAACAAAAACAGATCCCTCCCCCCTATAATCTCAAACCAGGGCCTAATCCACACAGATGCAGATAAGGCAGAAGCCATACTTAAAAATCTTGAGGATCAGTGCAAACCATCTTATAACAACATTGATTTCAATCATCTGTATAAAATCCACAGACAGGTTAGACATGCACTAAACCTCCCGGATACCAGTGCTGATCATATTGCACCCGCATCACCTGTTGAATTATATGATATTATTAAAAAACTTAAGAACAATAAAGCTCCTGGACCAGACAGCATCTCAAACAGGGTGATCAAGCTGCTGCCTCGAAAAGCTATAGTGCATCTGACCAGTATAATAAATGCAATCTTAAGACTTCACTATTTTCCTTCCACCTGGAAACTGGCTGATGTGATTCCTATACATAAGCCAGGCAAAGACCCACACTTACCGCAGAATTATCGTCCAATCAGTCTCATCTCCAACCTGGGTAAGATTGCAGAGAAGGTCATCCTCTCACGACTCCAAACCTCAATAAATGACCTAAACATCCTCCCTAAAGAACAGTTTGGTTTTCGGCAACACCATAGTACTACCCAGCAAATCCATAGAATTGTGGAATATATCATCACCAGCTACAACTGGCGCCAGTACACAGGAGCTGTTTTCCTAGACCTATCTAAAGCATTTGATAAAATCTGGCATTTTGGACTCCTGCACAAACTTATCTCAGCCGGCATCTCACTAAAAATGGTTCATCTAATCCGTTCATATCTTCAGAATAGAACAATGCAAGTTAAAATTAACGGTTCTATATCGTCCCAGCGCCATATCTTTGCTGGAGTGCCACAGGGATCTCTACTGGCTCCATTGCTGTTTTCTGTATACATGTCAGACATCCCTCACAATCCGATGACTTCCATTTTAGCGCTGTATGCGGACGATACGGCAATACTAACCAGATCCCTCAGACCCCACTTCGTTACTAGAAAGCTTCAAGAAAACATTCTAAAGCTGGAGGGTTGGTTCTCTAGGTGGAGATTGGAAGTCAACCCCCTGAAAAGCTCAGCGGTTCTTTTCTCAAAAAGGCCAATGTCTCCTGCAGGAGATGTGTTACTATTCAATACTAAAATTCCCTGGCAGACAGAAACAAATTACCTGGGTGTAATTCTCGACAAAAAGCTATCTTTCAACCAACATATCAAGTCTGCATGTGCAAAAGCATCTAAAGCCATAGCTCAGATTTACCCGCTAATTAATAGAAATAGCAAGCTCAGCAACAGAATCAAATTGCAACTTTACCAGATGACGATTCGTCCCATAATCACCTATGCCTCTCCAGCCTGGAGCCACACCTCTAACGCTAACATTATCAAGATTCAGCGTGTGCAGAACAAGTGCTTGAGAATGATTCTGAACGCCCCGTGGTATGTTAGAAACAGCCAGCTCCATAGAGACACAAATATTCCATATATTCTCTCTTATCTACAATCCTTAGCTTCCAAGTTTTTTCTAAAGACGTCCACACACCCCAATGATTTGATTCAACAAGCTGCAGCATATGAGCCAACGGACATATTCAAATATAGAAGACCAAAAACTATATTAGCCTCCTATAACGATGCATAATCTCCATGCCCATTCAGGGCGAGCAAACTGCTCGTAAATTTTACCCTCACTGTAACCACGACAGATAGCGGGGAATATGAAAAGCATCTTGCTTCACCCTTAAAGACATAAATGTCAATTGTCAATTGAAATAATTTGATTCATTTTCTTATGGTTTCATTTAATCCAGGATAGGTATAAATTTAAGTGTTTTATTAGTTCGGGTATTTAGTTTTAGGAAATAACTTTTAGTCTTCTTAAGAAATCGTATTCTTTATCTCGGAGATATTTAGCTATTTTAAAGAAGCAAAAAGACTAGAAATTCGTCCTCAGTATTAAGAAATGGGATAAATTGTGCTGCGCTTTATATGAGATTTTCGGCTCTTTAAAAATGGTATAGTGAACAGAATGCGATGATCTTTTTAAGCCCATTAAAAACAATGAAATCTTATTTAACTTTAATAAAAATGAAATATTATAGTAGGGTCTAGCTGTGCGATGCGAAGTTGGCTCTCGAAAAAAATATTAGTGTAAGAAGATCGAGATTCAGAACTTATGATGAAAAGTCAACACAGATCTCTTCTACATCCATAATCTATAATGTTATCACTCACTCAGGGTCTTCGAGTCCCCTCTTTTACATGTTGATGAAAATGTTATTACAGAGTTAATCTATACATATTCTTTCTTTCTTTTCTCTAATATTCGCATCTTTCAAACTTCGTCAGTTCCATTCTCGCAGCCAATTGCACTCACTTGAGACGCAAGACGCAAGACGTTGCTGACTATAAGGGCGAAGCAAAATGCTTTTTTATTCCCTGCTATCTGATAAGGATTACTGTGTGAGGAAAAGTTTATGAGCTAAGAGCTCTGCCTGAGTGGGTGCGATTCAGAGATCTTCATTTGGAAGTAGGATGGCCTTCGGTCTCCTATATTTTGAGAAGTCTGTTTCATCATAATTTGCTGCTTGTTGCACTAATTCATTTGGATGTGAAGAGGACACTGAGAAGAACTTCACTGCTGAAGACTGCAGGAAAGAATAGATGTAGGGGATATTTGTATCCCGGTGAAGTTGGACATTTCTGACGTACCATGGTGCGTTTAATATCATGCGGAGACATTTGTTTTGCACTTTCTGTAGTTTGAGGATATTTGTACTTGAGGTGTGACTCCAGGCTGGGGATGCGTAAGTGATAATGGGTCGAATCAACAGTTGATAAAGGAGCAGTTTTATTTTGGTATCCAGCTTGCTATTCCTATTGATAAGAGGGTAAAGCTGTGCAATGACTCTTGATGCTTTTGAACATGAGGCTTTTATATGTGAACTGAAAGTTAGTTTTCTGTCCAGCAGTACACCCAGATATTTGGCTTCTGCTTTCCAGGGAATCTTGGTATTAAATAGGAAGATATCATCTTTGGGGAGTATTGAGTTTTTAGTGAAGAGCATGGCAATACTCTTCTGAGGGTTTACTTGCAGTCTCCATTCCGAGAACCAGTGCTCTAATCTCTGCAGATTTTCTTGCAGTTTCTTGGTGACAAGGTGAGGTTTAATAGATCTGGCTAGTATAGCTGTGTCGTCTGCGTATAGGGCAATGATGGATGACATTGGATTGTGCGGAATGTCCGCCATGTAAATCGTGAAAAGTATCGGTGCCAGAAGGGACCCTTGAGGAACTCCTGCCAAGATGCGTCGTTGGGTAGATAATATATCATTTAGTTTGACTTGCATTCGTCTGTCACTAAGAAATGACTTTATAATTTGAACTAGATCTGATGGAATGCCAGCTAAAATCAACTTGTATAGTAGTCCAAAGTGCCATAACTTGTCAAACGCCTTCTCTAAATCAAGAAAAACTGCCCCGGTGTATTGATGCCAATTATAACTTGTGATAATGAATTCTATTAGTCTGTGAATTTGTTGGGTGGTACTGTGAAATTGGCGAAAACCAAACTGTTCTGAAGGAAGGATGTTTAATTTTTTTACTGAAAGTTGAATTCTGGAAAGGATAGCTTTTTCTGCTATTTTGCCCAGATTAGATATCAGACTTATGGGACGATAACTTTGAGGCTGCTGAGGATCCTTGCCTGGTTTGTATATAGGAATTACGTCTGCCAACTTCCATGCAGAGGGGAAGTACTTAAACCTGAACATAGCATTTATTATTGTTGTGAGATATACGATGGCCTTTCGGGGTAGCAGTTTAATAACTTTGTTGGAGATGCCGTCAGGCCCTGGAGCTTTTTTATTCTTTAAATTCTTTATAATGTCATAAATTTCAGCTGGGGAAATAGGTGTGAGTTGGCTAGTACAGGTATCAGGCCGTTTTAACACATGTCTGACGTGGCGGTGGACTTTGTAAATATGATTGAAATTTAGATTATTGTATGAAGGGCTGCACTGTTTTTCTAAATTTTTAGCTATAGTTTCGGCTTTTTCTGCATCTGTGTAAACAATGTTCAGGTCAGATTTGAGAGGAGGAAGAGATTTGTTTTTGTTTTTGATGTTTCTCAGGAACTTCCAAACGGATTGATCACCAGGTGATATGGAGGCTAATTTATCTTCCCATAGTTTGTTTCTATGGACTTTAAGTGCATCTCTCTCACTTGAGAGCATCATATTCCTCCAATTTATACCGACTGCAAACACGTGACTCGTTACATGGCACGATGCACCTTGCTCATGGGATGTCTGTTGACTTCTTACCAAGTAGTGCATATTGTGAACCAGAGTCGGGCCTAGAGGTATTTTCACCTGAGGCAGGAGGATAAATTTTCACCCCTATGTATATAGTTTTTTACTTCTAATAAGTATTAAATAAAAATAAATAAATAAATGATTTGGGGAACAAAATAAATTTATTAATTATTAAATTAAAAAAGTCACAGAACGCAGTAATAGTACAATAGCAGTACGAACATAAAATTACACATATTAAAAATAAAATCACACCAGCCTTAACAAAAGAAAAACAAAATAAGTATTACACATGAGATGAATTAGAATATTACAAATTTTTCAGTAATTTAATTTAATAATAGAGACAAAATAATGTTAATAATACTTATATAAATAAATGCCCAATATAAAATCTTTTTTAAAAATTTTAGTTTTCTTGCTTTTAGTGAAGCCAATTCATCAATTATTTTATCAAAATTAATTTGTTTTTTGTAAATTCCTCTTCGATGGATAAAATTGCCATATTTCACAATTTTTCCTGAGCAAGTGACGATCTTAAATATGTTTTGATAATTTTTAGTTTACTGAAGCCTCTTTCGCCAGAAACTACAGTAACAGGTAGTGTTAGGACTATTCTCAATGCAACTTCTAAATTTGGATAGGACTGAAATATACTATTATTATTATTATTATTATTATTATTACGGGCAACTCCAGGGAGTCATTAGACTCATCGAGGGAGGCCCCAAATCATTTTCATCACAACTATTCGACATTCATACAGTATCTATCATACCTCACCTTAAACTCATTCACTGTCACAGCATCCACCACAGACTCAGGGAGCGCATTCCACTCATTCACTACTCTAAAAGTAAAGAACCCAGCTCTAACACCTTTACTAACCACACTTTTGCCCAGTTTCCATGGATGTCCCCTAGTCCTCCCACAACCAGCCCTGTTCTCAAAAATATCTTATGAATTAATTTTATAGAAACCCTTCAGTAATTTGAATGTCTCAATCATATCTCCCCTCCTCCGCCTATCAACCAATTTTTGCAACCCACAAATCCTCAACCTGTTCTCATACGGTTCATTCCACAGACCTGCTATCATCTTGGTCACTCGCCTCTGGATCCTCTCCACCTCCTCCCCATCAAGAAGAAACCTAGGTGACCAAATCTGAGCACAGTAGTCGAGATGAGGTCTTATCAAGGCTCGATACAGAGGAACAATAACCTGCTTGTCTCTGCTTGTCAACGTATTCTTCAGCAACCAAGTGATTTGATGAGCTGATTTGGCCACTTTTGCAATGTGTCCCCTAAATTTCAATTCCTTATCCACCAACACTCCTAAATCTCGTGCCTCATCAATTTCCTGGAGCACGGTTCCACCAATGCAGTAAACTGCCTCCCATCTTTTCACCCCAAAATGCATAACCTTACATTTTGCCACATTAAATTGACATCCATTCTCCCTAGCCCAGACCTCCAATCTATCCAAATCATCCTGCAAAATTTTGACGTCATCTGCATTCACTATTGCCCTACCCAACTTTGCATCATCCGCAAACAAATGAACTGTTCCTCTCAGATCCTTTCCTATATCATTTATGAACAAATTAAACAGCAGTGGTCCAAGAACAGATCCTTGTGGTACACCACTAGTCACAGGCCGTCTTGTGGACTCTACTCCTGAGTAAACCACTCTCTGATATCTCTCCGTCAACCACCCTCCTATCCATCTCACCAACCCTATGTCCATTCCCATATGCTGCAATTTACTGATTAGAATTCCATGTGGTATCCTGTCAAAGGCCTTAGCAAGGTCCAGCAGAATCACTGTAAACCCATTACCCTTATCCAGTTCAGCCGTCACTGTGTTATAATACGTGAGCAAGTTACTGAGGCATGACCTACCCTTCACAAAACCATGCTGTCCCCGATACAGTATCCCATTTTCTTCTATCCAATCTTGTATTTTCCTCTTGACTATTTTCTCTAAGACCTTGATAATGATTCCTGTTATGCTGATTGGCCGGTAATTTTCAACAGCAGCCTTGGAACCACCTTTGTGCAGTGGAACTATTTCCCCCTCTTTCCACCCCCTTGGGACTGACCCAGTCCTGAGGCTCAAATTAAACATAATGGTCAAGGGCACTGACAATTCTTTTGCCGTTTAACGTACGACACGAGCTGGTATACCATCCAATCCCACAGATGTATTGACATTGAGGTTCTGTAGCAGACTAGTTACCTCTACCTCATTCATCACAATTCCAGTATAAGCTGTTGGTTCCTCCATTTCCGCAAGGCCACCACCTGGATGATATACTCTTGCAAAGTGCTCGCTCAGTAATTCCACAACATCGACTGATTCAGTTACCTCCCTACCCTCAGCATTTTTTAAGATCATTCTACCATGAGCATTTTTCCTTTTACTTGCAACATATTGAAAAAACTGTTTGGGATTCTCTTTAGCCTGCATGGCCAATTTCCTTTCGTAATCTGCTTTTGCTTACTTGCTTACTTACTTTTGCTTACTATATTCATGAATATTTTTTAAAAGATCTAAACTTGTAGCTGCTTTAAGATTTGGAATTAACGTGATTGCCTGATTTTTGAAACTGATTATTTCTGATAATAATTCTACAGAATTTATATCGTTTGGATATTTAAGAGATAAATCACAAGCTGCTTTTTTTAAATTTTCTGTATCCATCGACTTTAATTTTTCACCTGTTAAAAATTCGAAGTCAGACGAAATCCCATATAGTTTTTCATATCTCCATCTAAGTTGTGCTATTAAAATATCTATTACTCCTTTAATTTCTACTGTAAAGAAATATTTATCATTATAAGGAACTGATCGCTGAGATTGATCATCTAATTTAATAATTTGGCTTCGTTTGTTTTCAAAATCTGTAGACAATTCCATTTCTGAAGCCAAATTTTCACTCTTAGAAAAAATATTTTCGCCTATGGTGTCTCTTATTTGCTGCAAGGAATTAGATGATCCTTCTATTAAACGTGTAGCTTTAATTTTAGTTATCGTTTTTGATTGCAAAGCTTTGTTTATTTTATCAACTTCTTGTAATATTAAATTCCATGTAGATAACGTACATAAGAATTTAAAATTTATTTGTTTCAATGTGCTTTTAATTTCAGCGCATTGCAATGCTTGCTCATTTTTGAAATCAGTTAATATCTTCTACACTTGGGGTATTTGTTGGTGCAATTCCTTGATGGCATTTGCTCTTGAGGCCCATCGTGTGTCTGTGTGACCTTTTAAAGTTGTTTTTAATACAGACATTAGTTTATCCCATCTAGTCGTCGAATTCACAAAAAAAAAAAAACGTATCAAGTCTCCGAACGATTTCGACAAATGTGATCATGTTAGCATTTGAAGAAGCAGCATTTTTACAAACCAAATTAAGGCTGTGAGTCGCACAAGAAATGTACATAGCTTGTTCATTTTTTTTGAGAAAATGGCTTGTACTCCATTATAAACACCCACTATGTTAGCCCCATTGTCATATCCTTGACCTTTAACGTTTAGAATATCGAGTCCATCTTTTTCTAATTTATTGATAATTTCATAGGCTAAACCGCTACCAGTTTTTTCTTTCATCGCTATAAAATCTATAGAGCTTTCTTCATTCGTAATAGAATCGTTCCTAATAACTACATATCGAATAATTTGGCACATTTCTTCGTGATGCGATACATCAGGTGTACACTCAAACATCAAGGAAAAATATTTCGATTCTTTAATTCTAGAAAGAATTTCAATTCGAACATGGCTCCCTAAGAGTAAAAAAAATTCGCCTTGAATCCTATTAGATAAGTCTGAAACAGACTCCTTCTTATGATTATCGTATTATTGTAGATATTGTATCGGCTTATTAAATCAATCAAGTTTAGAAAAATTCCTGCATTCGGATTACCAATAATTTCTTGCGTACCTCTAAGAGGTAAATTATTCTTTGCACAAAATAAAATTACATCCGACACAACACGTAAAATATTTCGCCATCTTTATTTTTCTGTGTGTATTGCTTTTTGCAACAAATCGTCTATAAAACCATCAGTTTTGAGTTTCTTTTCAAAGCATTTCCAATGGAGATACGCGTCGCGATGAAATACAGAATTTTCATGATCGGAAATTCGATTTAGATTTTTCCAATCTTTAAATCCTCGGCTTTGATTGCAGATGGCAGAATCCGTTTTACCTCCTTTACCAAAAGGGATACAAGGAAAACAAAATATCGACATAGATATGTTTGATAAAACGAGCCAGTTACGATGGACCCGCTCTCCATTGGAACATTTTTTTTAAACACCATTCCTTTGAAAATCTCTTGCCATCCTCTGAAGCAGATTCCCTAAAATCTGCTTCTTCTCCTTGTTCTGGTCCATGTTCAATTAGAATACACCTAATTTTATCCGTAATAGGCGGCCATGAAGGAGGATCGTTGAAATTAATAGAATTAAATACCTCTTATTCTTGTTCAGTCAAATTTTCTCGTATTTCAATTTCTTCTTCTTCAATTTTTCTTCCCTTTTCTTAATATTCAATGGTAGTGTTTTCTTCAAATTCAATCGTCTTCTCTTGAACCTCGACCGGTATTGTCTCGAGTAAACTTCTTGTATTTGAAGTACTTGGTTTTTTTAGCCAATTTCGCAACTGTATTACACTATGTTGATTTGTTTCATTTCTCAATTTTCTTCTTTTCCTATATTCAGCACCACTGGGTTTTCTTGACCATTAGTTCATCTGAAAAAGAAAAATTATATATTTGTAATGTAATCACTTTTGATTACATTACAAATAAAAATGGAAAATAATATTGCAGTCGTAATATAATGTAACATACAATGAAACATTTTTAGAAATTTATATAATAGAAAACTTACCTTAAGTTTAATGCATTTAAAATAATACCTTCTACTCGCTGTCATACTAGCACACTGCACAAATAATGCACATTAATGTACAACGAACATGCCCAAACTCGCGTACCGCTTACTAGGGCGATTTCATACGAGTGTATCGAGCGAGAGCGTTCGACGCAAATCGTTAGTTTGCTTAAAGTATTTGACGAACATTGCAAGATACATTTGGCTTTTTATTTTATTTTTTATTTTGCAAGTTATTACTTTTCATTTTTCAACAATTTGTAGCCCTTTCCCATTGTTCACCTGAGGCAAGTGCCTCGTATGCCTCACCCTAGTCCCGGCTCTGTTGTGAACAGTTCAGTACTACTATAACATTGGCTAAAGTAACCGCTTCAGTTCATAATCCGCGGATTATGAGCTGAAGAACTATAGATATGCCCCTGCAGATACAGAACACGCTGTCTCGTCTTCAGTGGTGCAAATAGCGTATACAACGGGACGTGGAAGCTTGGAAGGCTGCGTTATTGAGTGACGAATCACGCTACATTCTCTACCGAGCAGATGGACAGGGGTGAGTGGGTGTGGTAGATACCGGGTGAACGTCTCTTATCAGAGTGCGTAACCCCAACTATAAAATTCGAAGGTGCTGGTGTGATCGAATGGTCCTGGTTTGGCATTGATGCCACGAATACTGAAGTATCTGAACATTTTGGACAATACAATGCTTTCTTGCTTTGGCGTTTCTACCGAACTGACCAATTTCTCTTTCAGCAAGATAATGCACCATGTCATAAGGCTGCTGTTGTAACTCTGGTTTATGGACATGAACATCACCACATTTGACTGTCCTCCACAGAGCCCTGATCTCAACTCTGTTGAACATCTGTGGAATGAAGGGAAACGTCGGGTGAGGTCAAAGGACGTCCGTCCCACAACAGTACTGGATTTCGTTACATGTCTACAGGAAGAATGGTCTAAAATTCCCATTGATTGCTATCGTACCTTTGTGGAAAATATGCCTCGTGGGATTGCTGCAATCATTACAATGAAAGGTGGTCCTACATCTTATTAAGGTGGGCGCCATGTCTATTTGTTCCTCACACTATGGTGTCTGTTGACTTCTTTCCAAGCAGTGTATTTTAGATCATAGCACAAAGCTAGACGATAAGGAGTAATGTTCTGCCTTTCTTCCTCTGGCATGTCTATCTAGTGCCAGAATCTAGTTTCTTAAAGGAAAGAAAAACCCAGTGAATGCTCACGGGTCTACAACTGAATATAATGTAACCAAAAGACGAAACACCAAGCAACATTTAGTGAAATTGGCGTTGCACTTCAAAAACAAGGACAAAAACAAACACTGATCCCTAATAATAAATAGATACTGAAATAAACTGAATTCTGCTAAACAGGAAACAGAGGCTATCAGTTTGTTACAGATTCTATAGAATAGGTTTTTATTTCACATATGTACCATATTTAAGTACATTATTTTAGTATATTTTAGTTTAAGTCGAGGTAAGAAATGGATAGATTGTCCTAATAGTTTAAAGATGTACTCAAGAATATTGTGGATACATTATATGATTTTATCAATGATTCAAATAATGATATATTTTCAAAAGTTCAACGCTAAGACTTATATTCTAACAAATTGTTATTATTGTTTCTACATTTGATAATGATAATTTATTATGAATATTGCGTGTAATTTTATAACTTCATTTACTGTTTAATGGTTGCAGTTTAGACAATGAAAAGTTCTCAAACTAGATGTGAGAACATTGTTAATATTAATAAACAAATATATGATGATTTTTATTTAATTGAAATCAGTATTTGAATGTTTTGTTGTGAGAAATATTTGCAGAAATAAATTTCATTTAAACTTTTTTATTTACTTTAAAATAATAAATAGATACTGAAATTTATTTATTTGTTGTTAAATAAATTTCAGTATCTATATAAACTAGTTGTTAAACAACTTTTTAAGAGTAATTGGGAAAGTATCGCATAGCAGAAAGTTTCATGACTTAAAGAAAAATAAAAGTGGCTCTATCTAGAATTCAAAATGTGTAGGTCGAAGTCACTTCCTTGTAGTACATAATACCCGATAAGAGGAGATATCGGGGTATTTCTCTACATCCTTTCTTGTATATTCCCTTATATAACAGGATTTTCCTCTTAAAAACTATTATTTTTCAATCCACAAACAGTGCAGAAGAACGTGCACACTTTACAAATAATATCAACATAAATCATACTGACCATCATGTTCCAGTAAATTAAGATTAAGAAAGGCAAGGATACTTGCCCCATTGATTCGTCTTAACGGCTTGTAAAACCAATGAGGATGATGATGATGATTTTTATTATTTTGGTACTTAACCCTAGCAGAAAATTTCATACTTTTAAAATATAAAGATCACACAGTTGATTCTTTTGATGAATGATCGGTTATGTGATGTCCATGTTCAGCTATTTCCCACTCATGATTCTTAAGGAATCCATTTTAAGAAATAATCCCATCTTACTTTCACATCTAATTATGGACTTTCCAGTTAAGGTAATGGCGAAGTAATAAACGTAACTATCAGCCATAAACCAGTAATGAACCCTATTTTATTTGCTCGTTGGTACCAAATTTCAATCTCCTATCTTTTTTACCCTCTTTTCTTGATGAAAATGCAATCCATAAACCATACCCCCATCTTCTCAAACTTTTACGGCACTTTTTATATTTATGAAGAATATGTCTGCTCTCCCACATGGCGTAATAAACCTGAGTAAATGTGCATTCTCACGTTATTATTCAAAGCAATATTTGCTACCGTTATTACGATACGCTCTTTACCAGCTTCTTTGCCAATACGCCAGACTACCCTCCACCTGAAGTGTACCTCTGAATGCTCTGAAACGGAACTATATTCATCTTAGTTGCAACAGAAATACAAATACCTATGGTTTAGATGTATATTATTATTATTAACTGTATTGTATATTGTATAGGTTGTTTTTAATTACCGTATTGTATTTTTCTCTTGTAGTGTATGAATTAAAATACAATACGTTAAAATGTACTATGCATCTCGATTCGTAAAGGGTCAAAATTTCTGGTCAGTATACTACATATACCGGCCATTGAATTACAAACTTTTATTTTAATACTGTATTGGACCTACTTTAGCCCGAATTACAGCTCATATGCAGCTTGGCATAAATTTTACAAGGTGCTGGATTGCATCTACGTCTACAGCATACCAGACGTTCATCAGACAGTCCTTTAATTGGCTTAGATTTGACGGAAAAGGACTTTGCTCCGGATCTGTTTTTCTAACGGGCTCAGATCCAGGCTTTATGATATCTCAGAGAAGCTGGTGGAGATCGCTATCATACTCGCTGATCAACGCGCGATGGACAGTAACATTGTCTCCATAAAACAACCATCACCTGCTGAATAAAAATTCAACATTGCAGGATGGACTTCATGGACAACAATGTTCAGATATTCCTTGGAGAACATCCGATCTTCCAGCAATACCAGTGGATCCCTTCAGTAACGACAGACCATGCCCCGCACCATGATACCCTGCAGAACTTTGAATTGTGTTTACAAAGCAAGCTGGGATCATTGCTTCATGGGACTCCCGCCAAACTCTCCGTCAACCGTCAGTACAGAACAGAGTATACCGTAACTAGTCTGACCACAACTTTTCTCCAGCCTTTCAGTATCCAGTCACGGTGTACCTGACATCACTGTACATTAACTTTTCGGTTCTTAGCAGAAATCAGTAGTTTCCGTATAGACGTGCGACTACCAATACCGATCCTCTTCAATTCCATGCACATAATTCGGTGAGATATGAGTGGAGAACAGCCTTCATTAAATGCTTTGGTCAATTGCTGCACACAGGAAGTTCTCTCTGTCAATGCCTTCTCAGACTAAGAATCTCGTTTTTGACAGGCTATTTTTCCACTGATTAAACACCCGGGATATCTCACCTTTTGAGAAACTAGCTCTGCTGTTTTCAAAATCGTGGTCCCAGCCAGGCAGGTACTCACAATAAGCTCTTTTTCGAACTCCCGAAAGATTCTTTGTTTTTCCCATTGTGATATTATTGATATTATTACTGACCAGCAGCCTTCTTAAATAGTTGCCTAACACACATGGTGACGCACGTGACCAAGTATTTTGCATATACTGCATTTTTGTTCAAATAAAATACGAACAAATTCCTCCTTGCGTCTTTTTCTCTTGCCCAAGCACACGGCGCTAATGCGCTATAGGTCCTCTGGCCTTTCGTGTGTGGATCAGATTTTATACGCTGCGTGACGTTTACGTGCATCTGCATAAAAGCTTCTAATTCAGTGGGCGGTATGTGTACAAATGACCTTATAAGGGTGCCTTATTAACAACTACACGCTTGATATCTTCGTAGTACATTGCTTATACCTCTATTCTACCATCTTTACGATGCATTTATCGGAGAATGTTATTTTGGACATGGAGTCTAGAATGAGATTTTCTTTTCTACACATACAACTATTTACGTATGACACATCCCTGCCAATGTATTGCAGAAGGATTCAGTTATGCATTCTGTTATCCAACAACCTACTCCAAACCTATTTATACGTAGAACACAATTGAGGGTTCATTAACAGGCAATTACAGATCTAGAAGTACGCTTAGAGCGGTATTTACACTTTTCCCGAGGCTGGCCTGAGGCGCCAGAGTAGTTCGGGGCCCCCATCATGGGTACCCGTATTTTGCTCCCAGCTAGAGCCTTGTGCGCCTGTGCATTAGTACGGTCCTGTTAAACACTTGGAGAGAAAATGGATTACATGATCTGGTATTAACCAGATTTTCTATACTGGATTTTTGGTAGTTATCTCTGTATACCACCATTGAATCTGCAGAAAGAGTCGCCGATATTATTTATATTCCCAACTCTGCACCTTTGTAACTATCATCTGTCATATATCCTACGGATACTCACAGAATTTGATAAAATTTCCCCAAAACTAAAGTCTACCTTTAAGCAAATTGCTTTGGTAATAGACAAGTATCATGGGGATTTAGGGTTATGTTTGTTAATTGTAAATAATAGTTATTGGTTCCTTTCATCTAGTAACAATTTTAAGAGTAAATTTATTATTTAAAATTGTATGCATTTTATTATGTTATGTATCATATATGCAGATATATAAAACAATTATGAAACTGCTCGAATGAAAGTTAGACCATCAATAATAATTTTTAAGAAGGATCATTTAAGAAATCTTCATTGAGTTGGATAAAGCTATTATCAGCTAACAAAGTTGTTCGCTAGATGAATGGCATTCAGATAAATTCAAATAATATAATGGTCTTCACTCGTTCAATATTGTGCATTAATTAAGTTCCTGATGTCTGATGACATCACTTCCTTCAATCGCCATTCTCAGGTTGTGTTTTCGTATTTTTTTTAAAAGGGTAACTACTGAATTCTTAACACCCGTAGTTAAACGAAACTTTTTTTGTACAGGCGGTCCCCGGGTTATGAACGGGTTCCCGAGGCTTCCCCATAAGGATAATTAATAATTAAATAATTAAATTAATAATTCGGGAACTAGTTTCTTTCGCGCATGTAAACAAACCCGCACTTCGCCGCATTATTAAAGCAGCTCTTCCCGTTATTTGAAAGTCAAATTTAAGGGCATGGGTCACACTTGCCATGTTTGAAGATTGGTTCTTGAAATGCTGTGGAATGTTTTTGTTCGTAAAAGAAAATTCGCTTTAAAATTCTGCTTGCGCTGGACAATGCTCCTAGACATCCAACATCTTTAGATGACCTTCACCCCTAATGTAAAGGTCGTATTTTTACCACCCAACACTACATCGTTACTACAGCCAATGGACCAGGGGATCATTTCTGCATTTCGGGCTTATTACTTACGGCGTACATTCCCGCAAGCAGTCAGAGCTACGGAAGATGATGATGGGATGACCTTGAGAGAGTTCTGAAAGAATTATAGCGTCCATGATGCCGTCAAAAACATTGCCGATTCTTGGGAGGAAGTGAAGCAATCAACAATTGAAGGGGTGTGGAAGAAACTGTGCCCACAATTCTGTGATGATTTTCGTGGCTTCACAGATGACATTGGCGAAGTCAGAAATGCTGTGGCGGATAGTGGCAATGCACTGCAATTGGACATCCATGAAAATGATGTCATTGACTTACTAGAGTCTCATTCACAAGAATTAATTAACCAATGAAGACCTTATGGAGATAGAGAAGCAGCTGATAGAAACGCAAGAACACGAAGAATCAGAAGATCCAGAGCTAAGAAAGTTTACGACAAAAGAATTAACTGAAGCCTTTCGTCTCACTGAAGCAGGATTTGCTAAGCTTGAGGGGCAAGATCCTAACATCCAGCGGTTTACAAAGGTTTACCGTGCAGTTAGTGAGAACATTAGTTGCTATTAGTTGCTACAAGGCCATTTATGATGAAAACAAAAAAAGAAAAATGCTGTGCAAACAATCCTAGATACCTTTTTCAAAAAACCGACTTCAGTGGTAAGCTTACCTCATCCACAAACAAAATCAAATCCTGATTCTGCAGCACCATCTCCGTTCATCATCTTCCCATTAATATTAGCCTACAGTCTTGCCTCAGAAATTCCCATTCCAGTAAGCAAGACATAGATGAAACCTTAAATATTCTTGTTAGAAATTTCTCCTATCTACTATCTAAACTTTTTGTATAAGTTTGTTTTTATGTTCTGTTTGTTTGAATTAAAATAAAGAACACAATAGTTTCTGTAACTTATTATCACAGTACAGGGGTATTATTATTATTATTATTATTATTATTATTATTATTATTATTATTATTATTATTATTATTATTATTATTATTATTATTAGGAAGAGCAAAAACCAAGGCTTCCCACGACCTGCACCAGTCATAATTCGTCTTAAGCGCAAGTCCACAAGAGACAATCTCATAAAAGCCAGCAGGCAGAAAAAACCAGTTGCCAAGGACTTGAACGCACAGCAAGACAATACACCAATCTTCCTATCCGAATATTTAACACCATTCAACCAGAATCTGTTGTACCAAACAAGAAAAGCAAAAATGGAAAAAAATTACCAATTTTTGTGGACCAGAGATGCCAAGATATTCATAAGGAAGTCACAAACTTCAAAGCCGATACAAATTAAAAGCACAGAAGACATAGAAAGGCTGCCACTGTGAAGAAAAAAGCCTCCTAAATAGTTCAAAAAGAAGCCCACAATAAAAAAAGAACGTGAACCATCAAGACAGATGCAATAACACAGGATATATCGGCAATTTCACTTTGATTCGACCTTTCAGATCATTCATTTGACCTCCCAAAGATCTGCCTACTTCCAACACAGCAACCAAATCAATAACAAATATATGTATATATAACCAGTATCACCCATAGATAAGCTAATTACAAAGCTTCGAGGGTGGAGTTGAGTTACATCCCAGTAGTAGTATTTATCTAACATTATTCACTTAACATTCTGTAATGAATTCTAGTAGTAAACAGAAAATGTGATAGTAATACTTCAGTTATATATTTAAGTTTAAAATTATATATTTAATTTAAAATTTAAATTTAAAAAAATTATTATTATGTAAACTGCAACATAAGTAATATTGTTTAACTTGTGAGTCAATAATAAACACGATTACTATGATTATTATTAATGGTAATAATACACACTCTTTACTCTTGTGTCAATGAGAAATTCTGCAAATGATAATGATATTAAGAGTAATTATAATTCTTACTGAACCATTTTGCAAGAAAAAGATGCATTGTTGCCTAAACATTAGTATATTCATGTAATTATTTGAGAGATAATAAACTATAAAAAAAATTATTATTATTATTATTATTATTATTATTATTATTATTATTATTATTATTATTATTATTATTATTATTATTCTGTATACTCTGTATTCAAAAATTCTGTATAGTCATTATTGTATTATTGTTAATATTAGAAGACCGTGTGTTGTAAATACATAACATAGAAGCAAAAAAGTATTATTAAAAATTTTAATTAAAACCCAATGTAGAAAATGCAGCACTTAGTGCTGAATTCTGTCACTCAAGATGTTTATTGTATGTGTAAATATTTTAACAATCAATAAAAAAAAAAAAAATTATTATTATTACCGCATGTGCGCTGTTCATCAGGGATCCGAGTTATATACAAATCCGACTTAAAGACATTCTCAGGAACGTATCTCGGGGACTGCCTGTACTTGACATAGTACAAAAAACAGTGTAACTGTTGTGTTTAAAAATAATTATGATTTATTTACGACCTTCTATAACAGTGGTTCCCAACCAGTGGCGACCCGTACATAAGCACTGCGACACTGCAGCACCCCCAAGGAAAAAATGAAAAAATTAAATTTTGTTTGTGTTTATAAATAATAACAATGCTTACAACATTATATAAAGTCAATACAACATGTTAAAGGTTATAGCTTATGTTTCGACATTGATTCAATAGTGAATAATTTGAATTGTTCTATTAACGCTTTAGATTACGAAACAAAAGCACTGCGATCTAACGCCGATATTCGTTGGCGCTTGTCATTACACGTCACATCATTCCCACGCTGCCCAAACGGCAGTGTATTTTTAGTATCCTTACGGGCCTTATTTCTGTGAGATATGAAACGTTTATTATGTGCGTGTGTCTGGTGAACTATTTTTTGTAAATTTTATTTTATTTTGTTAAAATAACATATTTATTTATTATCGATACAAGGCTGAATTATGACGAGTGTCACTGTTGAAAATATGAAAAGAATTATATTTTTCCAATTATCGTTACACGAAACAAATGCACTGCGATCTAACGCCGATATTCGTTTGCACTTGTCATTGTTGTTGATACGAAATTTTTATTATTGGTGTTTGTTCGTGGTGAGGATGAAATAGTTTTAATAAAGCAATTTTAAGAGGGAGTTGAATTGAAGTATGGGGGGGGGGGGTGAAAGCATAAAAGACAAAAATTAGGTGCTGAAAAAAAAATTATCATTAAAAATTTTGATGATGTAACTGTTGTATAACGTAAGTAAAGGTTACAATGGTTGCTTTGTTTTTTAAGGAAATACAAAATGCAACTTACAGCCGATCGGCGTTGAAGTCCGACGACAGGTCTTAAGAAGCAGTGTTGGCGGGCGCGCTCTTTCAAGTGATCAGGATTTTACAAGTCCAGTACGCATCGGCAGGAACATGTGTATCTTATGACTTGTTCACTGTATATAATACTATAAATACGTGAGACGTATGAAATCATTTTTAGATTGTTTCTGTGACAAGTAGTTAGCGATCTGATGTAGTGCATAAACATTTTGGTGCATATTCGATACGTAGTTGGTACTTTACTTACATGGATTACACACGAAGGAAATTATTGTTGTTCCAATAAAACAGCAGGTTTCACGTGAGTATTTTTATACCTTTTCTTGTAAAAAATAATTTGATTTAGGTATGTGAGAAATTGCATTCTAGCAATTTTGTAAATTTAACTTTTTTTTACAGATAATATCATGGCTGAACCCAAGAAGAAATGTAGACAATAATATAATATCAAATATTTGAAATACGGCTTTATTTAGTCGCCTACAAACAAACATTACTAATGTGCCTGATTTGCCGAAAAGTTTTTCCAAATGCATCTATGAAGCCTTCAAGACTAGAATAACATTTGACAAAAGTTCATGCTGACAAAAAATATAAGGATTTATCATATTTTCAAGCACTTAAAGAAAAATTTTTGAAACAACCAACGTTGGCAGGTATGTTTTCAGCGGCATCCAAACTAGATGATGGGTTGCGCGCCACTTACATTTCCTTACTGATTACTAAATCGGAAAACCGCATAATGTTGATGAGGAACTAATCCCACCACCTGTTAGTGAGGTCATACGCACTGTACTGCACAAGCCAGCCTTTGATATTATCAAGAAAATTCCTTCGAGCAATAATCCAGTGCAACGAAGAATTGATGAAATCTCCCAGGATGTTGAAGACTCGTTATGTGAGTATTTATTTGAAATATCTACTGTTGAAATTTTTATTTGATATCAAAATATTTAATGTGATTTCATATCAAAATTATGAAAGATTTCTTGAGTCTACCAATCTAATAGTGTTAAATAGGACTTTTAGATGTTATGCTTAATTTCTTATTCCCACAGACGAGCGGCTGCAGGACCTATAGTCAATAAATGTCGTGAGATCAGATGTGAAAATCAAATTAATCTCTTGATATTCTTTAAGGATTGGAGGTTGCAGTACTTAGAGAACAGTGAATGAGGGAAAGCCTATTTCGGGGAGAAGACTGTTCCACATAAGGTAGATGGGATGAAAGATGACTGGGAGTTAGGCTTACAATGACATGAGCATCAACCTCCCAGCATCGTTTTACAGTTGAACTACTGACTCGCCGAACCTGTAGTTCAACTGTAAAACGATGCTGGGAGGTTGATGCTCATGTTATTGGAAGTCTAACAAAAAATGACGGCATGATCGATGCCAGTTTCGCTGCTGAATAGCCTCCAATTTAATATTTGGATTAGTAGGAAAATCTGAATAAAGAGCATCCTATCCTACGACAGTGGTGGCGAACCTATGGCACGCGTGCCAGAGGTGGCAAGCCCGAGATATTTGCTGGCACGTCAACGATTTACACGTGATATCCTTTTATATGCTTATAAATTATTCAACTTTTTTTAATTATTACAATACATACAAGTTAAATTTTGTTTTACAGGAGAGAGCAGCTATGAAGACATGAATTTGATTGGTGCGGTATTAACAAAAGATCACGCGACCGTTTAAAGACAAATCGAACCGACAATTTTTGAGTTCTCAAATGCTCATTCTCTTCAACCGAATTCCATAACATCTGCAACTGTCATAAAAACATTCACTATATATATTTCTTAGTTTTAACACATTCACGAAGGGTGTCGTTCATCGTTCCCACAGAACTCATTACTGGCGGGCTTAATTCACACAACGTTTCAACCCATTATTGGTTTTTATTGCCTTGTTTGCGTTTGAGCTGGAAGGGGAACTCACACAAGCATTATATGGCATGTTTCAATTCGTGGTAGAATTTTATTTGAAGTTAGCCTCTAATCTGTCATAATGACATCGAGAATTTCAAATGCAATCAAACAAACACTTATTTCACGTAATTGAAAAAGTGGACAAGAGTTTTAGTTAGATACTGTGTTTCCGGTGCAACATATGGTTTTGCTTGCCTATACAGTGTAGTTTCTGTGAGAGGGGAAATGCGATTCATTAGTTAGTCGCCGATTTTATTCCAGCTGTCTCTAATTGAATTATTTGTTGAGAAATATATTACACAGACTGCAAGAGCCTCTTCAGGGATACAATAAAACTTTTTTTTTCTTCTTGCATCTACAGTGTATAATGGCTGTTGGGGAGGGCGTGTTTTTTGTGTGGGAAGTATATATATATATATGCAAAATCTTTTAATGTCTTTTTTCGTAAAGTGAAATCAGGGGTGCCAGTTATACGCGAGGGCAAGTTATATTCGACGGTAAGCGTTCGCTGACAAGTCGACATCCTTCTGCTGCTTCCCCAGCTCCGCTGACTTCTATGGTGAGTTACAATGAATAAATATTTTTCTCACTACCGTTTTTTTTTTTTTCTCAAACCAACATCATTAAAATCAATTTAATAATGCAATAATCAATTTTAATACTGAATAATGTTATATAAATTTTTGGTGATCAGAATGGGATATGTCAATAAAACTTACCAGAAGTTAATTTAATGATGTTGGCCTGAGGAAACTACAATATTGTAGCATTAATCCTGTGATTGATAACTAATTTAAATGCGTACTTTTATATTTCTCAACACATGCTACACCGTATACATAAGTGTACTAATACTCTTCATGATTATTCCATAATTAATTATTAATACTTATTTACTAAAATAAATAGCTTCACATCGGCGATACAAAATTATATAAATTAAGTGGATATTAAATCCAACATTATTTCAAAGCCGACTACAGAAACTATAGACGTTTCTTGCGAAATTTGACCAGACATCTTACTGGAATACACTCGCCAAATTTCCCACGAAAATTCTATAGTTACTGTAGTCGGCTTTGAAATAATGTTGGATTTAATATCCACTTAATATTAATACTTATGTTAGTTTAATGTATGAACTTTAAAAAAACGGGAATGGTATTTACGAGTAAGTTTGTTGGAACTGAGCCCTCTAATACAGTAAGAATAAATAAAAATACAATCTAGAAAAAGAATTGAGAACGACTGATCCTTAGGATTCCCTTACTTTTCCCTTTTTAATCGTACATGCGTTCATTATGTATTTCGCACCGCGCATCTGCCAGTAGGCAGAAATATGCAGCGGCAAGTGGGAATTATAAAGATAATTTAATTTAGGCATATAATAAAATGTTGATTTTTTTGAAACTATAAAAAATGCATTTGATTTAAGTTGTGAATTATTTTGTTACAGTTCTACCGAACATGGCTGGCGAAAATAAAAAACGAAAATTATCACAGTCAAGCAGCAGAGAGTTCCAAAGATGGTGGACTAAAGAGTATGGCATGATTAATAAAGACAATAAAGCAATATGCGTTTTATGTTCCGGGACAGTTGTGTGCAGAACGTCGTCAGTAAAACAGCATTATGAGACAAACCATAAATTGTTCCTTGAGAAAAGCAAGGACGAAGAGAAAGAATTTATTGCTTGGGCAATTAAAAATAGGAATATCCAGTCAACAACCCTAATGAAATTTTTTATCGGTCGTTCAAATATAACTGCTGCTAGTTTTTTTTTTTTTTTTGCCTCAAATATAATTGTTAAACACGGGAAACCTTTTAGTGATGGGGAATATATAAAATATAAAAGAAGAATGGTTATAATGCGCACCAATTCTCTTTGAAGATTTTGAAAAACAAGGGGAAAATTATTCAAAGAATAAAAGATATGCCTTTGGCTAGAAACACGGTGAAAGATAGAATCATAGAAATGGCTAAAAAAAAAAAATATATATATATATATATATATATATATAACTCATCAGCAAAAAACAGATATAAAATCTTCTGATTTAATTTCTCTTTGTCTTGATGGGAGTACTGACATAACTGGATCAGCTGGTTTAGCAATTTTTATTCGTTATTGTGTTGGGAATAACATCAAAGAAAAACTGATAAGTTTAATATCAGTAGTAACAACAACAAAAGGAATAGATATTTGCAACGCAGTTGTAAATGCACTTGCTGAAAGAGATATAGATCCCTCCAAAATTGTATCAGTAACTGCTGATGGTGCTCGCAGTATGACTGGAGAGGAAAATGAGTTCGTCAATTTATTTACCAAATATATTGGACATTAAGTTCTGGGTTTTCATTGTATTATACATCAGCAGGTTTTATGCGCAAAGGCTAATTTCAAGACGATATTATTGAGCATTGTAACAAAATCGGTCATTCATTTAATTTTTAAATTTAATTCATTTAAATGAATTAAATGTTAAACTGCAAGGTGTTAACAAGACAATTATTGTCATGTTTGATTTAATCAAAGCATTCGAAGCTAAATTACCAATTTTTAATCGTGACGTCATTTCCAATACCTTCCGATATTTACCAAATACAAAAAAAAAAAAATTCTTTGCAGATCTAGAATCCCATGAAAAAACTGATCAAGTTAAACTGACAAAGGAGTTTTCTACAATTATTCAGTCGATAATCAACGAATTTTCAAGATTTACGCAGTTCAAGCAATTTGCAGAGACATCAAAATTTATTTTGCATCCGGACATCAACAGATAAACTTAATTTGGAGATTTTCGAGTGGCTGAATTTGGAAGATATAGAAATGCAACTAATCGATTTTCAATCTAGCTCTACATGGAAACAAAAGTTTGTCGATTTGAGAAATGACTTGGAAATAATGGAAAATGATCGATTATTGGGGGCAATTAAAAAGAATGCAGAAGAGGAAATATTGAGAACTTGTAATGCCATTCGGAACGTTTCGTAGTATAAAAAAACTAGCGATGGCTATATTATCAATTTTCTCCTCTACATATGTATGCTTGTGAGTCATTATTTTTCGAAATAAATTTTATAAAAGACAGTTTAAGAAATAGAATGACTGATGAATCTAGTTCCGCATGTGTATTACTAACAGTGACAAAATATGAACCTGATATAAAGCATTTGGCATCTAATGTACAACATCAAAAATCTCATTAATAAATTGATAATAGGTTAATATTGATTTGTATACGACAACGTGTATGTCAAATTATGTGTTCATTATTATGAAATTCTATATTAATTTTTAAACTTGTCTTAATAAAATTCTGCAATTAATTTGTATTAATTAATTTGTATTAATTAGTGTTGTATTAATTAGTTGCTGACGTGCCCGGCACGTCAGCAACTCGATTTGTAAACTTTTGGCACGCGGACATGAAAAGGTTCGCCACCACTGTCCTACGACGATCCATTGATATTTGAAGGAAATTAGTAATCCTGTAACAAAGGGAGGGAAATGCTGTGCCAATTGGCTGAGATACCCTCTACACCAAATCTTGTTAAATGCTTTGGAAACGCCATGTACAACAGCATAGATTTCTCCAAACCATTTCATGGTCAGTGTCCAGAATGTAAGCGAGATCTGCTGTGGATCTTAGTTGGTCGAATCCATAAGGTGGTCAGTGTTTAGTTGACAGTTTTCCAGGTGCTGAAGAAGTTTGATGAGTTTTTTCATTACTTTTAGACAGCACTGAAGTGACATTGGTCGATAGTTGATGATAGCATTTTTCATTTATTTTTATTTATTTATTGAAATTGGTCGTGTATGGGCTTGCTTCCTTGCTGTGGAGGTAGATGTCAGCTTAACATAATATGCTACAAAGACTAGGATTTAGTTCAGGAGTACATCTTTTGAGCACAGTTGGTCACATTTACTCGTTTCAAAATTAGGCCTGACTTTGTTAACGATTTTCAAGTGCTGCAAGATTCAGTAAGTTGTGAATGAAGCTCGAGTTTCTATCTCAAGCCACTGACGAATAAGCAGTTTGTTTTTTATTTTTATTTTTTATGTCAGTAGTTGATGGTGCACATAATTTAAGTTGGTGGTTATTCAACTAATGATAAAGCGGATGCGGAAAAGATTGTTTATAGTTTTCTGAGTTTTTAAATTTCTGGATGAGTTGTTGAGGGAAGTTTTTTTTTACTATTTTAATCGCACTGACACTATTTGGATATGAATATACTGTCATTTATTATTTCAGAGATTAAGAGCAGAGGGAACATATTGTGAGAGAAGACCTACTCAGACATGTTGCCTATTCAGAAACATCCAACTTCCCTCCAGGAATGACGTGAGTGTACGTGGCAGCGAGAACATGCGCTTAGGAAGGTGATTAGGAAGCCTCCTAAACACTTTACCGCTAGGTTTGGTCTCGAACACCATCTTACGGCCACCCTACAGAACTGCTATATCTTAAAATCCTGAAAGATGGGAGGTTGTGGCTCTCCACGGTATCTCTGGCATGTTTCTGAAGGATATTTCTTACAATTAATGTTAAAAACCTAATAACCGAAAAGACTACTTTAAGATCAAACACGCCAATTAGCAGGGTGGAGGATTTTACCATCCATTAGCTAGTAAATATACTAGATATACTTACTAGTATATCTAGTTGGCATTTCCTCCGGCTGAAAGATATCCTTTTACAGCAAGAAGACTCGCTGGCGGTCCACTGTCTGGTGAAAACGGACCACACCTTGAGAAGAAGGTTGACTTGACTTGAACAAAAAGACTGTAAATCGCCATCAATTCCACTAAGTAGTAATCCAAACTACTTGATGTGCACACCTCTCGGAGAGAGCGTACAGAACTCTTGAATTGCTCTACCTTACTGTGTATGCCACTAGGTTCTAGTCTTATCTTTTAAGCTTATACAGAAACTTAGTGCGTGGAAATCTGCTAGTCGGCAACATCTAGAATGATGAAGTTTAGACAGGTTCAATGCAGACTCCCTCAGAAGTGCATGAAGTGTGCATGCAATTGGATTGATGTATAAATCGAAGGCTTTTATTCAACGTAGAACCAGTATTTGTTAAACGGAAAGATTAACAAATAC
Source organism: Typopeltis vanoorti (assembly GCF_054136105.1). Lineage (NCBI taxonomy): Eukaryota > Metazoa > Arthropoda > Arachnida > Uropygi > Thelyphonidae > Typopeltis > Typopeltis vanoorti. Next base: position 77,267,906 of record NC_143567.1, on the reverse strand, counting down.
CACTGAATTTTATCTGATAAGCTCGCCATTAATTTGTTATGAAAATGATAAAATAGTTGGAATAGCTGCTTTTTTTTCAAGTTAGGATTTATTTCTTAAACTGGAAAAATGTTTGTGAAATGTTGGAAAAAGAATTCATCAAAGATTATTCCCTTCTTTTTTTTTTTATTTATTTTACAGGTATTACATTAGTTCTCAAAAACACATTATGGAGATATGAATATGATTTACGACTAAGACAGCATATCAAAAACCAACTGTACAACTCGATCCGATTGCCCGTTTTCGCCTAAAACGTAGAAATGTATTTTGCAGTTCCATAACTGAAAGGCTTTCAAAGCAGTAAATAATGACAGCTCAGTACTCAGTAAATGGCTCAGTCGAACACGTGACGAATTATTTATTTATTTTTTATTTATTTATTTTTTTTTTATTATCAGAAGCAACAATTTCAACTAAAAGCATCCAATACTGCAATAAACACAGAACAAGAATCCTCTAGCATGATGGGATGAGCATCGACTCAAAGGGCGAGCACGCACGCACACACACACACGCACAGAATGAAATTACCGTTAGTATACTGAGTGTATAATCCAGTGAGAACGTCTACCAATTAATTGGATGATGGAGTTTATGAATCAAAATCTCGGAGCCAGTGATATGAAGCTGGAATAGAAAAAGTTTAGACTGAGAAAGATAATTTTATCAAATTCTTCCTGGAGGCCTAAATTGGCTTAGAAAACTTCCATGTTTGGTCTTTTGAGCAGAATTTCCAGGCTACTCAACTCTCGGCATACCCACGACGCTAATGCACTATAGATTTGCAACCTTTAGGGTTGGATAATCATTCAAATAAAAAATAATGACAATTCTCCTTCATTGGACGATCTCTCGACAAAAAACGTGCGAAATGAATTTTCTAAATCCAATTTGGATTGTCAAAATCTGCATGATAAAATCTGAACTTCTCGCGGAGACTATCTCCGGATGGCATGGCCATGTTCTAAACCTCCACGGATGACCACCTTTCCAACTGGATATTAGCATTAAATTCCTTATGCGGGCATAAGGAAGTTGCGTATTTCAAAAAAAAATTAATTTCAACAATAAAATTATTTTTGCAATGGTTGCATTTGATTCTGTGCTGTGTATGCGTATACTCACTGCATAATGAAAAATAAATAAAAACTGACGATGGTGAAAATGAACACACACACACGAATTGTCAATGATTGATCCAGCACTCGAGGGGATGGATCCATTTAAAAAAAAAAAAACATCTTTGGCAGGAGCTCTTCCCTGAGACTCGTAATCTTCCCTAAGCTTTTGACCCCACTATTTATCACACTTGGGTAACTTGACGAGTAACTGAAGTGTTCAACGACTTCTGTGAAGAATGCAGCTCTGGATTAAAGTCCACATTTCGGTTGGAATCATAGTCCACATTTCTGTTGGAACGAAGGTCTGCGTTTCTACTGGAATTTTGCCAGTTTTGATAACTGGACACAGAGCTGTAGATGGAATTGACCCTTTCGTTTCCATTTGCATTTTCTAAATCATCCTTCGCTTCAAAATTCTTAGCATCTTGTTTCTTGTCGAAATGGTCCAAAAGTTCCTTAGCAGACCAAGATTGAACTGGACTGATCGTGGAGCCCTCTGGTGGCAGTGATTTTGTCACAGAAGACTGACTACCGCTTAATTTAGAGTTTGCGTCTGCATCTAAATTATTATGACTTTTATGAGATTTCTTTCTTTGCCTTGACATTATCAAGAACGCTATTGCAATGCTAATTAAAAGGAATGTAACCCCTATAATGATGCCCACAATCATTCCTATTTCAGAAGTACCTAATCCGGCGATAGCATCGCTAGTACCCCCGCCACTCTCAGAGCCATTGTTCCCAGGTGTGGTTGATGGCGAATCGATTGGGGAAGGAGGAATGGCATTAAAAACCTCGACGACATTGGAAGGGGAGTTTGGATTTCTTGTTGTCCGAACAGCAAAGTAAATGGTTTCATTGTCTCTGTCTTTGATTAGCGTTGTTATTCTTACGGTGCTACCAACATCTTTTGGCATCAAAGAGGGCCCTTGTATGTCTTCAAGTTGCACTCCCTTTTCAAAATTTTGTAGGGCATCCACTCGATTTTCAAACATTCGAATATCGTAATCTAAAACTGTTGAGAAAAGAAACAAATATATTTTAATGTTCATAATGATTACTTGTATATACTAAAATATTGCACTATTATATAAATCTATATTATACTGAAATATAATAAATTCTAATAACACACACAACACGAGTGTATATGGTTGGTCATTTAACTTATGTTCTTATTATTATCAACGTAAAGTGATTTTTTAACACAATATTCCGAGAAATAATCCTGTCTGACACAATACGTTGACTTTGTAATTAATATGTAAAGGACATGCACGACTAGGTGAGAAAATGCACGCTTCGTTGATCATCCAATACATAGTTAATGATTTCCTTACAAATAACATTGATTTAGTTATAGGGGAAAAAAAAAAACCATAGCTAGTAAACAAATTACTTCAGAGTTTTAAAAATTGTGGAGAACTTAACTTTTTTTTGTTCCAAATATCCGTTGTATGATTTATTTCATAATTAAACATTTCGTTCAGGACAGACTGCAGACGAAATATCACTGGGTTATGTTAATGTCAACCATTGCAAACAAATTCAAAAATGTTTGTTTACAATTACCTGTAACTGATTCATGAAATTTTAATTTAAACCTCACATACTAATTAGAAATAAAAGTTAATTTATATATATATATATATATATATATATATATATATATATATATATATATAAATTATTTTTGTCTTCAACTATTGACGTCTGTTAATTAGTTGGAATTTTCGTTCTAAACATCAATTAATATATTCCAGCACTAAATAACTTACTTTAGTAATGTGCGGCGCATGCGCACAAATATACAAAGATAAGAACGCACGCGCTTTCGTTTTCAATATTTTTTTTTTTTAAATAATTGCAAGCGTCAAAAATAAATCAAATAGCGGTGTAAGGTAGTTTCAATCTTAAAAAATAAAAACAATTTAATATATTCTATAAATGTTATGTATATTATAATATACTGCTAATTTATTTTTAAAAAATAGTCTTGTTAAGTTCTATAATTTAATAACACATTACGTACGTTTTTAAGAAATTTTACATGAAAATATAAATAGTGCCGTTTTTTACCCGATAGAAGTTTCCTATTATTATTATTATTCCTGACACCTCCAAGCAGTCGGAAGACTCATCGCGGGAGGACACCTACAACTGTCTCAACCACTACACCGAACCTCTACTACGAATCGTCTCTATCAACGCCATCTACCGCCCACCTCTACCACCACCACCACAACTAGTATTTTTTGTCTGTAAATTGCGTGTGTTCTGAAGGGCCGCTTTGTCTGTATGCGGGATGAAAAACCCAGTTTCCGGGAGAAAAAACCTGCTACCTCCGTATGAGATCGGCTAACTCGCCTTCGATTGAAATCGTCCAGATAAAGATTCCTCCCGTCGCGACGAGAATCGAACTTCGGCCTATTCCAATCGAAGGCCGCAATGTACCGTCGTTCTTCCAATTGTGCTACGGAGGCGCTTTTAGAGTTCACGAAATTAATATAAATTACCTGAAATGCAAATAAATATGTACTTACTGTCATTTGCGTCATAACCATCAGGAGTGGAAAATTCAAGCGTAAATGAACGACTGTCACGAAATGTAGCCCTGAGATCACATATTCTGCTAGGCGGTAAGTTATTTTCGGAAAGTATGTTAATCACGATGAAAGTTCCATAAGTGGCGATTCGATTAAAAGGTGGCGCTGATGTTGCATCACTGACTGGAACAGAGCTACCACAACAGTACTTTGCTAGAATATAAAAAAAAAAAGTTTCATTAATAGTTATTTTAACTTTCTTTGATGTAATTTCTACTTCGATCAAAGACGCGCCTTATACTTTATCGGGAAATAATATGAATGAAGTTCTCCCATTATTAAATGGAAACGATGAGTGTTTTGTAACGTTCTATGAAATTAGAAAAGAAGAGTTGACAAACTAACTTTGATATACCGTATGCCAGCCTACTAATATTCACGTAACAGAGTAGCATGAAAAACCTTTCGACGCTCATAAACTTTGCTAGCAAAGTTCTGAAGCGTTGAGAAGTAACAAACCTCGGGTATACGGCCCTCATAAATTGACCCGACCTTCTAAATTAGTAAATACACACTATGCAATTCCTCTAAACATCTGCTGCGATATTTACCTTTCGGTTAAGAAGGCCTAAATTCAAATTCCGTCTATGATTGGGCTGTTCTGAATTATGGCCGAAACAATTGAACCTATAAGCAGTGGCGTAGCTAGAGCTGTTGCCGTCCGGGGCGGTCCCTGAGTTTGTCGCCCCTCTCAATACACAACAAAAAGTCAAAACGACGTAGAGGGAAATAAATTAAAACACTGTTTATTTTTTAAGTAAAACTTTAATTTCAACATTCTAAAATGTTATTTTTCTTGCTTTTCTGTTAGCAAAATCGTCGGTGACATTGGCGAAGGCCATTTTATAGTAACGCAGGTAATTCTTAATCAAATTTTATTTAGAAAAACTCTTCTCACAACTAGCAACACTTACAGCAATTGTGAGGAAAATTCGCAGTAGTATTACAATATTTGAAACTGAGTTCTCGAGACTGTATTTTAGAATTAACTGCAAAAGTTCAAAAAGGTTCAAAGTGCCGCCCGGGGCGGACCTCCTCCTCCGCACCCCCCCCCCTAGCTACGCCACTGCCTATAAGGGTATTACAGAAATTAATTGAGTGTTCTTCTGACCAGTTTGTCTGTTTTGCGTAAGAAAAGAAAAAACAAATACGAGTTTCCAGAAGGAAATCCTACCACCACTACCGTATGACACTAGCTAAATGAACTTCAAATGAATAGTCTATATAAAGGTTCGCGTTTTTGACGGGACTGAACCTAGGTATTTCCAACCCAAGGGCATCGTCCTTACCACCCGAGCTACACAGGCACTCCTGTCAACTGAAGCGAGGAACTTTTATAACGCTTGCTCAACTGTCAGCGATTTAGAGATCGTACCCTAGAGTGAGCAGGATTTGTATTGTCTTCCTCTAAGACAATACAAACTTGCCGCAGAATACCGCAACTAGCAATGATAATACGCCTGTTCTCGTACTCTTGCTTCCGTTCTTTGATCGTAAATACGCCAATGACAATATGTGCAATCCAACTGTACCTGAGAAATATGTATTTATAAGAACTTTTCAGCTGAAGGTGAGTTATTCGGTTTTATGTGGTGGTGGAAAGGTTTTTTTGTCTAGAAATCTTGCAGTGAAAATGTCCGCAATTAAAAAATATAGGAGCCTTGTGCCCTGGTTCAGTTTTGTTTCTATATATAATAAGTTTGATACAAAACATGAAGTGAAAATTCAAGTTCCGGAATAGCATTTTAATCACTTTACCTAGATTAGATTGTTCATTTGGAGTCAATGCTTGCACAATAATTTGAGTTTCCGGTGTATGGGTGACTTTTATAGTGAGGAAGTAATAACCTTCTGTGCTGAAATCTCTGAAATATCTGGAATAGATACCGTCATTCTTTGTTATATCCGGATCTGAAAAAGAGCAAAGAGATTTTTAAAAAGTGTCTTCGTAATTATATAAAAAAAAAAAAGATTACAAAGATGAAATATGTTCTAGTGATAACTTCATTTGTTTACTATCCTCAATATCCTTAGCTTTTTTTTTTCCCCGAAGAGTAGCGAGTACTTACCTCCGACTCCGTTATCATATAGCAATAGCTGAGTCATCGCACGACTTTCTCTTGGGTGGTAAATAAAGGCGGTCACGTTAGCGTTAATCAAGGGACGATTTCCACTTAATACCCGAGCATATACCACAACAGGACGAGAAGCATCCACCTGTTGAGAAACATTTAAGAAATAGTGAAAACTTTCACGGAATCATTCATGTACTGTACGATACAAAACACTCACTTAGAAATTTGTCATATAACACTACAATATATTCCCTGCTTTCATATTTACTTACATCCTTATTGTTATCAGTGGGATCCGACGTGAGCCTAATCTCAAAACAAGTATGTGAATTTATCAGTTTATTTGTGGTGCACTGACAGTAATACAAATTACAACAAAGATAGCAAAGAATTGCACTCCTGAACACTCCTTGAGATACAAGTGGAATTTCGTAAAGAGAACGTAATTATTTGGTTTTGACACGGAAGTGAGAAATTTCTGAAGCAATAATCATTGTCACTTAAAATTGCATGTCTTTCTCTTAACATGTTAGGATTGATGGCCTGTCTCAACCAAGTGACCTGGATTCGTTTAAAATTAATGAATATCAAGATAGGGCCGTTAATCTACACAATGTAACTGCATTTAGCCTTCTTCGGTAGAATATTTTTTTAAAATATCCTTCGCCTTCTATGAATAAAAATTATAATTCGAAATATATCCAGGAAAAACCAAATGACTACTGCATGGGTAGTTGTTGGGCTTTTACTGTAGTCTAAACTTAACAGAAAGGGCTTGCAATTTATCTTAGACATTTTGAAAAGATTATTTCTTGTTGATTAAAATATTATATTTTCAATTAAATGAATACGTGCTATATATGTATAACACGATTTATTCATGTTATAGTTATATATGTATACAGTGAAGTCCTTTTTCGAGAATCAAAACTTTCTATAATAAATTCGGAAAAATATTAAATACAACAAATTTCGGCTATTTAAGTACAAGGCTGTATTAACTAGTTCAGATTAAGTCCTCAAGGTTGCCTGATATTAGTTATTCGAAGTAAACAGTAAATAATGAATGCAAAAACCTTGTTCTTAAATAACCTCCAGCATTTTCTTTTTCAAGAAAATTTCACACTTAATTTTTTCTTAAGTCACTTCTACCCCATGCAGGATTGCAAACCCATAGCAATTCATGAGCCCTGCTCTAGAAACCAAACATTCATTTTTTTTTAAGTCACCTCAAGCATGTCATAAGCAAGTCGGTGGTCTTCACCGGCCGATGAAAATCATCTATCACCTAAAGATATTTGCAAACATCTTTAGGTGTTACATGCAATGGGATTCGAACCCATAGTTTGTAGTCGGGGAGTGGATACAATCCCTAACTAAAAAGCCCTGGTTGAAGGAGATCTAGAAATCTGTTGAAAATAAGATTTTTCACGTGACTCCCATGAAGGGTTATAAACCTGTAGTGCGTTAGTACACCGTAGATTTAGAATAAATTCAGAATACTTTTTTTATTATTTTTTTTTAATTTCAAATCTGAAGAATTTCGCATAAATTCTTTACAAAAATTATTTACAAAATTAATTTAGTAATATTTGAAACACTTTTGATCTATATATGCATAATTTAAGCAACTGAGATTATCTATTAAGAAAAATTAATGAAAACGTTGAAGAAGGAAAATTTCGAATAAGGATTCAAAGTTCAAATTAAATGAAACTGTAAAGGTATGTTTTTGGAAACATACACACACCCCTACCAGAGAGAAACACAAGAAATTGATCACTATCAGATAGGTGGAACAAAAACACAATTATCTTGAAAAGTCACATGCCTATCATCTAATCGACCGAGTTAAAATAGTTTGTGTCACAGCCTTAATTTACCAGACCGATAATTCACTTATTAATCAGCGGAGAGAATTTTCAGTTTCATATAGATCTCTTTACCTTAAATATTTTTAGGTTATTAAAGCAAAACTATAACACGTTTTTCAAATTAATCATGAATATATGCTACATTAAACCCGCTATCTGTATTGAGTTCTAGTATATCACCACGATTATGGTTGCATTTTTCGATGGAGCTGCTATTGACGATTTTTAGTAAAATAATAATAATAATAATAATAATAATAATAACTTTTATTATTAGTAGTATTATCACTACTTATAGGGGGAAAGACTCTTTATAGCTGTTATCCAATGCATTTTATTCATTTCTTTTTTTAACAAAAATATCCGAGTGAAGTGATTAAATGGGAAGATACAGTCCCCAAAACAGATGCATAGTATCCTGATGGCGCATTAGTCTGGCCATAGAATAAAATACAGTTTACCCTTGAAGAACGCGGGTTTGAACAGCGCGGATCCACTTATACGCGGTTTTTTTTATGATTAAATATACTTTAAAATATTTTGGAGATTTACGACAATTTGAAAAAACTCGCAGACGAACCATGTAGCTTAGAAATACTGAAAAAAATAAAAATAAAATAAGAAAAAGTGAGGTATGTTATGAATGCATAAATATATGCAGATACTATCGTATTTTAGAGGCTCAGTCAGTACAGACAAAGCTTCTTTGGTCGGAAAGACCTGGGTTCGATTCCCATCGGTGACCTGAGGAACCTTTATCTGACGAAAGGTGAGTTAGCCGGTCTCCTATGGAGGTAGGTTTTTTCCGCCCAGAAACTTGGGTTTTTCGTTCCCCAAAACAGGCAAACCGGCCCCGTGAACAGAAGGATTACAGTCATGAATACGTCCCAGCCATATGCCGATCCCGAGCAGGGATAAAGTTGGGGGAGGGGGGGGGGGATTCGAGAAAGCAATGGCGAACTACCCTGTCAAAAATCTCACCAAGAACGTGGGCAATGCCTACAAAGTTACCTAGGATCGGAAACGACTGAAAGGTAAACATCACCACTAGTCTATTTTATCATTTACTACCATAAAGATACAGAAATCTATCATAAAAAGTTAAAATTCATCAAAATTTACGCACACAAACACTTACAGATCGTGTATGGTCATTTGCAGTCGAGAGAAATGTAAACGTAAGGATGCAGTGTTAAATCATAACTGCATAAAATTAACTGTTATTAATTAGTTAAATTAATTAGTATAAAATTTAAAAAATTATAACGAGTCATTGATTAACGTATAGGCCAGGCTACCGCGACGCAATCGTATCGATTTCACTGGGCTACCATAAAGCAATCATATTGCAGCTTTTTCGATATCAATGTAGGAATCGTTATACCTGAAATTCATAAATAAATATGAATTTCTTTTTCAGACTATCTTTTCATTTTTGGTGTCTAGTGTTAGTAATACGTATAACATGTACAGTGTTTTGTATCATATAAGAAAATATTGATGCAGGTACTGACAGATATGCGATTCATCTTGTAAACAGATGAATCGCATGTCTAGAAAAAAGACATTTTCTTTTTTCTAGCTTATTTTATTGTAAGAATGTAGTATATATAATACATGCATGCATACCATACAAAATACGTGTTAATCGACTGTTTATGTTATCGGTAAGGCTTCCGGTCAACAGCAAGCTATTAATAGTTATGTTTTGGGAATCAAAAGTTATACGCGGATTTTCGAACAACGCGGGAGGTTGGCGTCCCTAACCCCCCCCCCGCGTTGTTCATGGGTCAACTGTTGTTTTATTTGACTAACAGACAGATATTGATAGGACGAATATGTTTCCATGTCGATAATAGATTCTTCTTGCAGAGTAGTTATATTTCAAAATAGAATAGGTTATATTTTCAGTGTGTCCTTTTATTTATGTTGAGTCGACTGATATTATTTTGCCTTTTATCAAATTGCATTTTGTTACTATCATACTGCCTGTTAGAGCACACGCATGTCGATGTTCTAGTTTATAAATAACAGAACGCATATTTTATAATCCACATATTTCTTTAAACATTAATAGACTCTTGGTGATGGAAACAAAGCCCACAAAACATTTTAAATTAAATTAGAACTTCTGGGCTTGCTTTTAGTTTAAGAATCTCCGCTCTATTAATCTGTATGCCCGTGTTTTCGAAGCACACAGTTTTGAATATAAATCACGCTAAAAATATCATAACAGCGCCCTTTATTTATATAATAAACTTTTAACCAATTATGAGATAATAAATCAACCAGGTCATGCCGCTTCCCCATAAACTACATCTTAAGAGATGTGTTCTGCCTTTTAATGAAAATCACGTGACGGCCAAAAGCATTTACCATAATGGATGCGTAGTTACTTACAGAATATTAATTTTCTGTAACTAATCAATATCAGTAACCAGAAGATGAACAAAAATTCGAATATTACCTTATTATACGTTTTTGAATGGTGGTGTCTTGAGTTCATTGCAAAAGACGATTGAAAGAGTCAGAATATTGTAAAAATTAAATCTGCTTCCCAATCTTGCATGACTGAAATACGCCATGAATTGTTGTCTATCTGGTGTGGCACATCACCGAACATCTGAGTGACCAAACGGCATCTGTTGATGTCCAATGAATAGACGGATGGATGAATAGTTGTCTGTCTACCAAAAAGGCTTGGATTAATGATCAAATACCAGTGCACGTACACAATTTGTACATCGCCCACCGTTCCTTGACTATTTTTATATTCAGTCGTGTTTGAATTTCATTCCTCTAATCAGCTCGACCCCAAATTCAACCCTTTAAACACTTGCTTAGAAAATGAAGGAAAAGAACACAATATCCTTAATAGTGTTCCAAACAAATTAAACGAAGTTTTTTTAATAGGCACCTTCCATTATCAAATCTCAATTTCATTAATGCGAATAATTAATAGGACCTAGTGACCATGATAACCGGCTAATTGGAATTTTATTAACCATCCATAAACAGTCATATTTAGATGAAATTAAGATATCATACTTAGTGTACTCAGTCAAAGCTGCGAATGTACTCGCTATTACGTCTTAAAACGTCATCCTAAAGGACCGTATTTTGGTTTTTTATTAAATACTGTTTTTAGCACTTAATAAAAGTGCTAAAGCGGTGCTAATTTTCAGGTTATCTAATCTGTAGTAAACTCAGAGATTAACAATTAATAAACGTTTCCAATCCTTTGAATGAAATTATCAAAATAAATAAATAAATAATATATAGTGAATCAAATATAGTGGATAAAAAGTGAATCAAAATACAAAATCATCAAATTTCATTTGTACTTTAGAGAAAAAATAAACAACAATGAATGAAATAAACACGAAAATATTCGGTCTGATTTTACTGGATTTTAACGGAAAAAAATATTTAACAATGAAATAAACATGAAAAAAACTTACAATTTGATTTTCATTCGTTATCCAGCAACTAACTCTTATTGTATCACTCTGCGTTTTTCCTAAAACTTCTATATTTAGGTCCTCGTTATACTCACCTCTTTTAGTGAGATTAACTTGAAACTCACCCTAACAACAACAACAAAAAAGGGATGAATTAATAAACATCAATTAATTAAGATAAAATTAAAACTAAGTTAATAATTAAATAAACAGAATAGTAAACGTCGGTAATAACCCCACTAGATCGCGGAAAGTGTTCTGAGGTATTCTGGATCAAAAAGACAGAATAACATCCCAGGATTAAGGCACTGGCTTGATGGGCGGACGGTGCGTTTCACGTGATTTCACAAATATTCGATGGGATTTAAATCAGGGAAAAGCCAGGGGAGTAATGCTAGAAAATGCTCTTAGAACCGTGTTTAATAAAGTGAACCTTGTGACGAGGGACGTTGTCTTACTGGAAGAGTTCAGGTCTATCGGGCCATAGTCATCATGTAGAGCAATCCGCAAGTAAGAATTAGCGATCAAAGTGTGTTCGATGGGGATGAGAGGACTCAATGATGTCCATACGAACAATCTGTATACTAAGATACCGCGGCAACCGGCCGCGGTATCTTTGTGACAAAAAAAAAAAAAAAAAAGGACCGACACTGGGGTACACGACAGGAAACTATCCAAGAGTCAATCAATAGTATCCAAAATTGTGAAATGGATTCTTGAGGGATGGCAATTTTTTTCGCAACTTTTTTTTTTATACCTGTTCCCCAGTGTCGGTCCTTTTTTTTTTTTTTTTTTTTTGTCACAAAGCATCACAGTGCCTTAGATATACCCTACCCCATGATAATTTTAAGACGAATTCTATGTTGCAGGTATAGTAGCATGATAAAAATAATATACCAATCAAAATAATCGTATAATTATTTTTATGGGTGATATGTGATATAAATGCCAAAGCTAGCAAAAGAAATAATGAAGATGAAAGAATAATAAATAACGAATCTTGTGGTCGAAGAAATGAGAATGGTGATCTACTGGCAACATTTTCTGAAATGGGTAATCTCGTGATAGGAGGAAGCTTATGTAAACATAAAGAAAATACATAAAATGATCTGGATATCACCGGATATGTAAAAACAAAAGTTAAATTGATCTTAGTGCAATCAAAATCGGTTTTAAAAACTCACTCTTAGATGTTAAAGCATAGCGAAGAACTGATGTAGAAGGTGATCGTTACTTAGGGACAGCTAAACTTACGGATGTGTAGGAAGAAGTAAATTAACAATGAAAATGAAGCAATAAAGGAGAAATAATTAACATGATAGAGAAGATTAAAAAGCATGTGGCAATGATAACATAGTTGCAGAAATACTTAAGATAAGTAAAGAAATTGCTGCCGATATGTTGCAAATGATCTTCAGTAGGGATTGAAAAGATTCCCTTATTATTGCCGGCCTAGTGGTTAGCGTATCCGCTCTCCAGCCAAAAGGCTGCGGGTTCGAATCCCGCCGTGAGCATGGATGTTTGCGATTGCCTGTGGAAATAATAGTGGTGTTGGTCGGCGGTAGATGGCGTTGGCGTAGTTGTGGTTGGTAGAGAGTTGTAGAGTGGGTACCCTCCCTCGATGAGTCTTTGGACTCCCTGGTGGTGTTACGTAATAATAATACAGCAAACAACGTCAAAAAAAAACGGTTACAAAAGGTTTTAAGGAGAGGAATGAAATCGAATTTCAACTGGAAGAGCTGCATTAGACGAATGATAGCGTTAATATTATCAAAGCATATGGGTTTACAAATAAAATCAGAATCGCTGAAAAAGTTGGACTTAAAATAAATACGAATAAAACAAAAGTTCGTAAACCTATTAACAAATGCTCAATAGAAATTAAAATTGACCAACAAACAGTAGAAGTTACGAATTTTACATTCTTGGAAGCTAACGTTGATACTGAAGATGGAAATGACAAGGATGTAATAGAAACACTGACGAAAGCAAATAGTGCTCTGAGAAGATTGAATAGTATATATGGAATCCTTCGGACATCATAATAAAACAAAACAACAATCTTCACTAAAACAGTACTATAATCAACTATCAAAAAGCTAGATTGGGAGTCATTCTTAAATTATACATGTAGGTGGGAGGAGAGAGATTGCAATAGTATGATACACGGCACAAAAAACATTTCGTCAAAATTTGAATTGTTCAGATTAAAAATTCTGCGCCTTATCGCATTATAAAAATCATTTTCAATCAAAGATTCTTAAATAAAAACAAAAACCATTAATTATTGATAGCGAAATGCGATAGTACAACGTTAACTAAAAATAGCAAAAAATGCACGTCTTTTGCTAAAAGTTTTCTCCCAAAAATGGAGAAAAAAATGTAATACTTGGGAAAATTGGAGAGGAGAATCAAAAATGAGATGTGTGAATCGTTTAAAGAATATTCAGTATTCATAAAATAATAATAATAAATGAAAAAAAACTAATGGCTTTTACCGTGTCGCCGACGTCAAATATTAAAACGGAATTCACAAGATCTGATACCAGCGCATATGGCTGCTCGGTGTTATTTACTTGGAATGTAACATCACGCCTAAGAAATGGACTTCCCGTTAACAAAGAGCTTCCAAATATTGCAACGCTACTTCCCCGTAGTGTACGATCCAGAGAAAAAGACACGGTGCCGCCTCTTTCGTCCTTCTTCAAGATGGTCTGCTTCACCTTGGAGGAAAGACAACATACAGATCGATGTTAAACTCGAGCTTTAAAGTCTAATTCTGAATTATAAAGTTCTAGTTTTTAGTTTTAAGATTATTTTGAAATATTCTGTTAACGTAAATGTGAAGAACAAATACACGGGAGGCACATCTGCCTCCGATTCTGAGATTATATATATATATATATATATATATATATATATATATATATAAATAAATAAATAAATTTTTTTAATTAATTATTATTGTTGTTGGCCTTCAGACTAGAGTTTGTCTAGAATAGTGACGGCGTGCACTCCATAAATGATCCAAATTCATATTGATACCTGGATGTACAACTAAATATGTTTCAGTTCGGGTTTAAGATGGTGAAGAGAACACCAGAGTACCTGAAGGAAAACAATCCCACAGTCACAGTCCAATACGATACAGCCGATGAACGAAACATTGAATAATCACCATGTCTGGTTTGGCTAGTTTGTATCTATTCATTCATCTTCCTTCCTCGCATAAATTTTCTTGAATTTATTTATTATTGTTAGCACATATTTATATACAAACATATAGCAATAACGAAATATACAACATTAAGAAAAAAAAATTATTTTTTATTGACATATATTTAGGAATTTCAATTGCATGACTTTTCCATAGCATCGAACGTGTTCAAAATCAAAGCTAAGTGGAAAGTCAGAGGGATGACTAAGCTGGGTAACGTTAAAAATAAATAAATAACTACCTAACTCATAATGTACTACGAGTTACTAAATGTTTAAAAATTAAACTCGTTATTATTTTGACAATGAAACTAAAGTCGACTTATTTCATTCTCTTGAACTTGTTTTTAAAAATTTCAGATATCTCATTTATGGATTTGCTAAAACGTAACACAAAATTTAGAGTTACTTCTTGATTTTAAATTATATCCTTTGGCAAGGTACGCGCGGATATTTGAGATCATTTGAGAGAACTCGTGTGTTTATGTTAAAGTAACATGACGCCACTTTCGTCTCAAACAAACCATCAAAAAAAAACGTTTCCAGGTATAGACAAAAACTGACACTGACCTTTGCTGTACCAGAACACACACACAGGATAACGTCTTCAACTAACATTAAAACAGTGGATAGGTATCCATGAGAGGAAAAAAACTGCACGGACCACGAACAAAAAACCACACCACAGCAGAAGCCACCAAATGATAAACGCGAAGAATTTCACAGATCCACGATATGCTAGGGTAGCCGTAAGCTAATGGTTCCCGATCGGCATGAACAAATAGCTCAATATATAATTACATTTGGTGGCTGATGTCTAATATCTATGAAACTTATCTTCGTTTTCTGGTAATAAAACGCAATTAAATTCTTCTTTACATTTAGCTTATAGCTGGGAATGATTTTGACCGCTTTAACACAAAATATATTAATGAAATACTTACTCTTACTGGGAGAGTGCTCTCCCACGAGCGTCCTCTGATAGCCGAACTAAATAAATCCGACATGAGGGAAAATGCATTTATCGAGTCGCTAAGTTGCCGTCTCGGCACAAAAAGAAACTTCCCATAACTCGCTGCAGCCAACTGTTGCAGTGTTGTAGAAAATGGAACCGGAGTCTGCTCTGGATACCAAACAATAAAAAGCATCACTTTTTCTGCCACCAGTTTGTTTTGAAGATCTTGGACTTTTTCCTTCGAAATATCGACCTTAGTTACAAGGATGATAATTCCTCCAGAAGCACTTCCACCATCATTCTTCAGAACCTGGGAGCCAGAAATACAAACATTTTGGATTACATATTTCATTGAATAATATTAAAACGAATACTGAAGTATTTAGTATTAATACTAAATTATAGTAATGATATTGCCGCATTACTTTTCGAACTCTACACTTATGCAGCAAAATGCTTACCCTAATGCTTTCCGATATAGCACTAGCGAGATCAGGCTCAGGATGAGAATCCTCTTCTATCGGAAATTCCACCTGAATTTTGCCCATCACGTCTTTATTGGTTTCTTGTAGATATAAGGTATCATTTCTCTTACTATAGTTAACAATTCCAATCTTGCTTCCTTCAGGAAGTTCGAATTTAATGATTTTAGCCAAAGCTCTGCTTACAATATTGATCTTTTGGATGAAAAAATAAAATAAAATAAAAAATACATGAATAAATAAATACAAATTCTTTAAAAAAAGTTTTAGTCAGCGACCATTGCAATTACAGATTAAATCGATTCAATATTATTATATTTAACTATTAGATTCGATATACACGAAGATTAGTATAACATATACCCATAATTTCCCAACGTTAGCTGGGAAATGTTGGGAAATTGATAGGCCCATAGCAGACGAAACTCTTAGTTTCGTCTGCTATGGGCCTATCAATTTCCCAAGTCTTTTCCAATAGAAGATGGCATCTAGAGACGCAAGCTGAACACAAAAATGTAAATAATTCAAAAGTTAAAAAGATAATAAGCAGGGAAAGGTACTTTCCTAATGCTATATACATATTTGAAAATAAGACAAGCATCGTTGAAAATATGATCGACTTACATCTTTCATGCCATCGACAGCCACAACAATTCTCAGTTTGGACTCTTGCACATATCTGATATTCGTCGGGGGAGGTGACCTCGTCCATCTGTAATATAAAAATATATCATTAGAGTCACATCAGCCAGTTAACAGACAAAAATATGACTGTTTGGGTGAACTAAACACCAGAGTTTCTAGGTGGAAAAGCCCAGTTATCTCCATATGGGATTGGTTAAATCACCAGTTATTTCTCTGTTCATGACAAGAATGGAACTCAAGTCTTTTCCAATGGAAGATGGCAGTTTATTAGAAGTATCGTTTCGGTTTGGTTTTCTATGAAATTTCATAACAACAACGAATTTTTGATTTTAATAACAACATGGCTTTATTCCCAGTCTATGGTTTTTCTAGAACAGTGAGATTTACAATAAATACAGCGTTAACAGAATCGCTAATGGTCATGCTATTCAAGTTTGCAGCCGAGCGAGTATGTTAACCACTCGACCAACTAAATCAGCAAACTAGGTCTTCTTGTTGAGACCTAACCTTCATCTATATTCATGCTGTTTCGGATATCATCCATTAGAGGCAAACCTACCCGCACGACTGAAATCAAAGTTCAAGTCCACTTCTATCAATATCTATCACAGACAGAAGTAAAAGAGCATTGCTTTTATTTAATTATTTATTTGCTCTATGATTATCATGTGATATGTTTTCTTTCCCTTTATTTTTCAAGCTTCTTTATATACAAAATATTCAGGTAAGCATATATATTTGTGCGGTGTGTATGTTGGAATTTATCTGTATATTTAACTTTATGATGCTCTGATTATTATCGACTTAAAACATCATTTTTCTTCTATTTTATGTTTTATTTATCATCTTTATGTTTAAGACAGTATTCCAAGAAAAAACTTTACCTAAAATTGTCTCAACAAATGTTCTGTCCGACACACTTTGTCCTTGCAACTAATTTGAAAGGGGTATGCCCAAACTGAGTCTACAAATCGACAATCTTTTGATTAATAATCATGCCTACATGGTTAAGTTCTCTAACCTGGTTTGTGGAGTGGTTACTTCGTCCAACAGGCTGCAGATTCGAATCCCATTTTACCAAAAAAAAAAGAAGGAAAATAGGACTCCAGTTATCGACAGAAGTAATACCCTTGCTATTTTTACGAAATTTTCTTTGGATCGAAATCATGTAGTAAAACCATTAAGTAGCCTGTCTGGATGGCCAAGTGTATATTTTCTTTTCTAAAGATCTTTTCTAAAGATGTACAATGACCAAACTAGAGTGTAAAGGTTCTAGATCGCCATTTCTTCTTTTTCTCGATCATTCAAAAGTGCTCACCATTTAAAGTTTCAGCAAACAAACCTGGAACTTGAGGCCACAATATTAGATTACACAATTCTACCTACTAAAACGCTGTAACAATTCACTTAAAAAAATATATAAAACCTTCACAACTTTATATAACGCATAACGCTACTTTCAAGATGGGGGAAGCGAAAAAAAAATGCTTTTCATATTCCTCTTTGTCTGTAAAGGAAGTTATTTGGGAAAGGGAGTTTTGTGAGCTATGCGCTTGCCCTCTGGGGGAAGTTGCATTAGTTATGATCAGCTGGGAGTAGAATAGCCTTCGGTCTTCTGTATTTGTGGTACTCTGTTTCGTTGTAATTGACAGCTTGTACGATCAGCGGGTTTGAATGTGAACTTGATTTGATGACGAATTTTTCTGCGAAATCGCGAAGAAGGGAGGAGATGTATGGAATGCGGGTTTCTCGATGAATCTGTGAATTTCTGATAAACCATGGGCCATCTAGAGTCATCCTTAAGCACTTATTTTAGATTCTTTGTAATTTTGAGATGTTTGATGAGAAGTGTGACTCCATGCTGGTGAGGCGTAGGTAATAACTGGTCGTATAACCATCCGGTAATGTTAATTTGTTTTGTAGGTTCAGTTTACTCTTGCGGTTGATCATTGGGTAGAGGTAAGCTATTACCTTGGATATCTTGGAGCCAATGAGTTTGATGTGCTTGTTAAAAAGGAATTTTTTTATCCAGTAGTACCCCAAGATATTTGGTCTCTGATTGCCATGAGATCTTTTGACCGGAGAGCAGGATGTCTTCTTTAATGCAGACCTTTCTTCTATAGAATAACATGGCTGAGCTTTTGAGGGGGTTTACTTGAATCCTCCAGTTGGTGAACCATTTTTTAGTGCGCTGATACTTCCTTGGAGTCTACTGATTGCCAGGCGAGGGCTGAGAGACCTTACTAGAACAGCGGTGTCGTCGGCATAAAGGGCTGTAATGGTTGTTCTTGAATTTAGAGGGATGTCTGATACTTAAATTGAGAACAGTAGTGGGGCCAAAAGAGAGCCTTGAGGTACACCAGCTAGAATTTTGCGACTTGATGAAACAATTCCGTTAATCTTTACTTGCATATATCTTTCACTAAGGTATGAGTTGATAAGTTTTACTAGCGTAATTGGGATGTTGTTTTCTATAAGTCTGAAGATAAGGCCTTGATGCCAGACCTTATCAAAGGCCTTGGCAAAGTCCGAAATCACAGCAGCAGTGTGGAGGTGCCAGTTGAAACCATGGGTGATGTGTTCTGTTAATTGGTGTTGTTGCACTGTGCTATGAGCCTTGCGAAAACCAAATTGTTCATTAGGGATTATTTTATGTTTGTCCACTGCTAGTTGTAGCCTTGTTAGGATGAGTTTTTCTGTTACTTTATCGCGGCTGGAAAGAAGACTGATGAGCCTGTAGCTTTGGGGAGTTGTGGGTTATTACCAGGCTTTTTCAGATGGATGATGTCAATAATTTTCCAAGCTGAGGGAAAATACTGGAGTCATGACATGGAATTGGTTATATTAACTATAGATGAAGTATGGCCTGCCTTGGGAGATTTTATTATTCTATTGGTGATGCCGTCGGGGCCAGGAGCATTTTTATTCTTCAATTGGGATATAATGTTGATTATTTCTGTTGGAGTAGTGGGGTGATGAGATCTGAATTATCCTTAGGCTGTCTTAAGGCTTTTCTGACCTGACGATGAACTTCATATATATTTTTTTTTGGGAGGAGAGGGAGATGGACTGAGTCCTTGACTCTTTATCCCTTCATCTGATTGAAGAAAATCTGTGTGGATAGGGTGTTATTGAGCTATGAGCTTTGATCATGGCAGGAGCAATAGCCGAGCCTCAGTTAAAACTTCATTGGCTACAGAATTGCAATCCATTACCCTCGCTGGCTACCGATTTCAGTCGCCTCATACGATATGCATGGGCTGCAGTGGAGCTGGTATGTAAGTAGAGCGATCCCCCGGACCACTCCCTACAAGTGGCCAAAAGATCGTCCAACTTGGTTCCACTCAGTGACGGGCCCCTCCATCATATTCCAGGGAAAAGCATCCACCGACAAGGACCCTCACGGGCCACGCCAGAGAACATCCTTCCCAGAGACCCAAAATACTCTCGCAGGGCAAACCCCCCGAAATCTAAGCCCCCCCCCCCCCCTCACCAGGAGCAAAATTCAGGAAGAAACCTAAGAGAGCAAAACTCTCGAAATTCTGCGTCCCATTTTAGTCGCCTCTTACGACATGCAAGGGCCACAGTGGCGAGTTTTAAGTAAAGCCCTGTTTAAAAATTAGAACGATCCCTATACCATTTTGGCCAAAAGATCGTCCAACTCAGCATTGGCCCACTCAGTGACAGGCTCATCCTACTACTGAGCAGAGCCGCTCATATTCCAGGGAAAGGCATCCACCGACAAGGCCCACACAGGCCACGCTGGAAAACACCCTCCCAGAGACTTAAAATGCTCTCTCAGGGCAAACCCCCGAAATCTAAGCACCCCCCCCCTCATCGGGAGAAAAATTCCGGAAGAAACCTGAGAGAGCGAAACTTTGTATCCATTTTAGTCGTCTCTTACGAGATGCATGGGTTACAGCGGCGCTGTTGTTATCCGGCCACACGCGTGCTATGAACTTTATTTCAACTTCAACTTTACTGACTCCAAGGTTGAAGCAAGATGCTTTTCATATTCCACACTATCTGAATGGATACAGTGAAGAAAATTGTTTATGAGCAATATGCTCGCCCTGAGAGGGCAAGAGGATTTTAGACCATTTCTTGAAATCACGATGGCTTTAGGTCTTTTGTGTTTGTACCGATCCGTTTCATCATAGTCAGCAGCTTGTTGCACCAGTGGATTGGGATGTGCAGACGTTTTTAGGAAATACTTTGCTGCAAGAGACTGGAGGAAAGAGTATATATAGGGGTTGTCTGTGTCCTGATGAAGTCGAACAACTCTGACAAACCATGGGACGTTCAGAATCATATGAAGGCATTTGTTTTGCACTAGCTGCAATTTGAGGATTTTAGTATCAGCGGTGTGGCTCCATGCTGGCGAAGAATATATGATTATAGGACGAATCATCAGTTTGCAGAGGAGCAGTTCGATTCTGGTGTGTAATTTACTGTTTCTATTTATTAGGGGATAGAGCTGGGCGATGGCTTTTGATGCCTTTGTACACGAGTACTTGATGTGGTGGTTGAAGGTTAATCTTTTGTCCAGCAGTACATCAAGGTATCTGACTTCTGTTTTCCAAGGAATTTTGGTGTTAAACAGGAAGATGTCCCCTGTAGGAGATACTGTTCTTCTGGAGAAGAGCATGGCTATGCTCTTCAAGGGGTTTACTTGTAATCTCCAATTGGAGAACCATTTTTCTAATATTTGTAGGTTTTCTTGGAGATTTTTTGGTGACTAGGTGTGAGCAAAGAGATCTGGTTAGTATCGCTGTGTCATCAGCGTAGAGGGCCAAGGTAGATGATATTGGATTGTGTGGAATATCTGCCATAAATATCAAGAACAGAATTGGAGAACACCAGTAGTATGATTGGATCAACTGTACCATTTGTAGCGGGATGTTAAAGGCGATGAGCTTGTGGAGCAGACCATAATGCCACACCTTATCGAAGGCCTTAGCCATATCCAGAAAGACAGCTCCGGTAAGTTGATGCCAATTGTAGCCTGTGGTAATATAGTCAGTTAATCTATGGATCTGTTTAGTGGTGCAATGATGTTAACGGAATCCAAATTGTTCATTTGGGAGGATATTCAGCTTATTTACTTGGATTGGAGTCTGGTGAGGATGATCCTTTCGGCAATCTTTCCCAGGTTTGAAATCAGGCTAATGGGACGATAATTTTGCGGTAAATGTGGGGTCTTTGACTGGTTTATGAATGGGGGTTATATAAGCCGTTTTCCATGGGGAAGGGAAATATCAGAATCTAATAATCGCGTTGATTATGTTGGTAAGGTGCACAATGGCTCTGCGGGGTAGTAGTTTAATAACTTTATTGGTGATTCCATCTGGACCAGGAGCTTTTTTGTTGTTAACATTCTTAATGATCTCGTAGATTTCTGCTGGTGAAGTAGGGACGATTTGATTAGTACAGGCACCAGGAAGTTTTAGTACATGTCTCACATGACGATGAATTTTATGCAAGTGGTTGAAATTTAAGTTTTCATAAGCAGGTCGACACTGCCTTTCTAAATTTTTTGCAATGGTTTCTGCCTTCTTTGCATCCGTGTGCACAAGGCCCAGATCCGATTGTAGAGGAGGAGGAGATTTGTTTTTGTTTCTGAAATTCCTCAAGAGTCCCCAGATAGTGATCCGCAGGTGAGAAGGAAACCAACTTATCCTCCCTAGTCAATCCATGTGGGCATCTCTCACAGCTCCCCTTTAATCTGTTAAAGCTATCAACTTTTTTTTGCGTAGATGGACTGAGTCCTTGACTCTTTATCCTATCATCTGATTGAGAAAATCGATCAATGGGGTATTATTGAGCTATATAAGCTCTGATCATGTCAGGAGGGTAACAGCAATAGCTGAACTTCAGTTAAAACTTCATTGACTACAGCACTGCCATCCATTACCCTCCCTGGGTACCTATTTTAGTTGCCTCGTACGACATGCATGGGCTGCAGTGGAACTATTCTTATCCCGGCCACCACACGGGGATCATCAACTTTATAGTCCTTATCCTTATAAGGACTGGCTTAAAGGGGCGAAGCAAGAATGCTTTTCATCTTCCCCGTTATCTGTAGAGGACTGTGTAGGGATAAGGTGTTATTGAGCTATTAAAGCTCTGATCATGGCAGGAGGGTAACAGAAATACCCGAGCCTCAGAACTTCATTGGCTACAGCACTGCCATCCATTACCCTCCAAGGGTATTAATCACCGCATCTCATGGTCGATCTTGACTGTAATCAACTTTATATCTTTTTTTTCTCGATATATATATTTCAAGATAAAAAAATTAAAAAAGTGTACTGAATTTTTTAAGCAAATTATTTTGTTTCAAAAATATTTTTCACATTTAATAGCAAATTCTTTAAAATATTAAGGTTTAACACTTTCATTGCCAAGCTGAAAATTGGAATTTCGTGTGGTGGCCAAATTTTTTATATATTTTTATTTAGTTAGCGACGCCCACGCGATAACGCGTGATCGGCCGTTTGGTGAGAGCTCGCATCACGCGTATCGTTCATTGCCAAGCTGAAAATTGGAATTTCGTGTGGTGGCCAAATTTTTTTTATTTTTTTATTTAGTTAGCGACGTCAACGCGATAACGTGTGATCGGCCGTTTGGTGAGAACTCGCATCGTGCGATATCGCGTGATTGGCAATGAACATGTTAAAGTGAGTTTTATTGCTTATTGGTTTGAAAAACATAAAAAATTTATTAGCAATATGGTGAAATGAAAGAAACATGAATGAAAGATGTATGAATGCAAGACACAAGATAGAATTTTAATCATCTTTTTTTTTTTTTTTTTTTACTGTATCTGATTAAAATAAACGAACGTAAAGTAATGCTAGCCATTACATTTTTCCTTTTCTCCTGATTTCTGATTCTCCCTTTCAGTCGTTTTCGATTAGTACAGGCCGTAGGTGACTTTTTAGGCATTGCCCACAAAGTACTCCTAGTGAGATTTTTACAGGGTAGTTCACCATTGCTTTCCCCAAACCCCCAATTTTATCCAGGCTTAGGACTGGCATATGGCTGGGACGTATTAATGACTGTAATCCGTGTGTGTGTGTGTGTGTGTGTGTTCACGGGGCCGGTTTGCCTGCTCTTGGGGACGAAAAACCAGAGTTTTAGGGTGAAAAAATCCTCTACATCCGTATGAGTTAGCCGGTCTCATACGGATGTAGGGGATTTTTTCGAAAGAGACCACATAAAGTTCCTCATGTTACTGATGGGAATCGAACCCAGCTCTTTCCGACCAAAGAGCTTCGTCTATACTGGCTGAGTTACGAAGGCTCTTTTTTCCTTTTCACCCCTCAAATTTGGAAATGTCGTTTTGATAACCGATACAAACATTAAAAACAGCAAAACAAGAAGCAATGCGAAATCATTAAAGTTAAAAATTGACAAAGATCAGAAAAAAACAGCAGACGACATGACAAATTACCAACCTTCGAGGCAAATGATTAGAGATAAATCACACACAGAAAAGGTGAGTTTCATATCACTCAAGCAACATAATTTATTATCGCAAATGCATTTCTAAAGTACATAAAGCCAAAAGCTTTACGTACATTAGAAATTTTTTATGTGACTTCGACTTCTGAAAGGTTATAAACTTACAGCACATTAGTTGCATTCGATGTGCTCAGGGTTTTTGATTTTATTTATTTTAATTTCATTTACTTATTATTTATTTATTTATTTTATTTGTTTATTTTTATTTCACCCATTTGCTTGTTTGTTTGTTTATTTTAATTTTATTGATTGAGTTTTTTTTTTTTTTTCATAATCCATGGCCTTGCTGTTAACAGTTAAACTTGGAACTTTTTCTAACCATTTTGGCCGATTAATTCATCTACCATCTAAAGATAATCACAAATATGTATGAACGTTTCAGTCCTATATACATACTTAAATAATATTTTTAGACATATATAATTTTTACCTTGCTTTTACTAAATCTGGGTGTTTCTCCACGACATCCCATACACTTCTTTCCTTACATAAAACATTCTGTTTGTTAGGGGAGCGCTCATTGTGACTATACCCGTTGTAACCACAGAAGTATTTCATCTGAAAATACAATAAAAATCAGGTTTTTACGTGAAAGGTTTCAGTGATGGATGCTGAACGTTATATGTTAAAGATACCAAGAAATTTTATAAACTTGGTTTTAATCCTATTTTACCAAGTAAGCAAACAAGCAAATAAGCTAAGTTTGCGCCTGAAGTATTTTCAGGTCTGAGGCAACTGGTGGTAAAGGTGGACTAAGCTCTGATCACTGGTCTTAGTATCTCCTATAATGCAAAGCGCATCTCCTTGCGGACATGTATGATGCTATGCATTAAGGGAAGAGCCACTATCCAGAGCGGTTTCGACCTTTATTGAGGTGTGTTTAAGTAAACACATCTCTAAAAATTAGGCAATCCCTCAGACCACTCCCTACGAGTGACCGTCCAACTCAATGTTGTTCCACTCAGTGACAGGCTTACCCCCGTCTCCAAGAAGAACTTCTCAGCATTGGCTCTACCCAGTCGCAGGCACCCCACCACCAGACAGAGCTATAATCTCAGCGATGGTCCCACTCAGATACGGGCAAAAACCTACCCCAAGCAGAGCCTCTCATACCTCAAGGAAAAGGACCACTTCTGAGCAATGCATAAGTAAAGCGGTCTCTAAAAATTAGGTGATCCCCCATATCACTCCCTACAAGTGACTGAAAGATCGTCCAACTCAGCGTTGGATCCACTCAGTGACAGGTTCATCCCACTGCGGATGCTTTTCCAGGGAAAAGCATCCACAGAAATGCCTCTCACGGGCCACGCCGAAAACACCTTCCCTGGAGACTAAAATGCTCTTTCAGAGCAAACCCCCCGAAATCTAAGTTCTCCTCACTGGGAACTGGATTCGGAAGAAACCTGAGAGCAAAGCTCATATTCCTCCCAGGGAAAGCAACCACTTCTGTGCAAAAGTACATCAGCGGGAGCCAAACCCAGAGGTGAATACCAAGGTTGAAGTAATGCAGAACTCATATTTACCTATACGAGTTGCCACAAAGTGCTTTGACCTTATTAAATAAAAATCTCAGGATGAGAGAAAGATGTAGAAAGTTTTAATAAGCAAAGAGATAAGAAAGTCAGTTTGCGCCTGCACGTAGTGTAAGTCTTAGGCAACTCGTGATAAAGGTGGAGTAAGCTCCGATCACTTTTCTTAGTATTTTCCCCTAATGCAAAGCACATCCCATTACGGAGATGTATGCATTAAAGGCAACGGCCACTACCCAGACCGGTTTCGACCTTTATTGAAGTCTCGTCAGTGGGAGCCAGACCTAAAAAGCATCATACATCTCCGTAAGGGGATGTGCTTTGCATTAGGGGAAAATACTAAGAAAAGTGATCGGACCTTACTCCACCTTTACCACGAGTTGCCTAAGACTTGCACTACGTACAGGCGCAAACTTGACTTTCTTATATGTTTGCTTACTTGGGAAAAAGGATTAAAACCTAGCTGATAAAATTGCTTGGTATCTTTAACATAGTATAACATAGTATATACCCAAGGTGAAAAACTTTCCACATATGCAGACTTGGGGTATCATTTGGTATAACCGGCTCTGTAGTTTTTCAATAACACTTTATAAAATTGTCCACATTTTTTTTTTTAAAAAAAAGTCACTTGAGTGGGTTAAATTTTTTTTTCATCTAGTAACTGAAATACATTCATTTTAATTAATTAAATCTAAATGGCTTTAGGTTCCGTATTTCTAAATTTAGAATTACACTAAACACTTGATTTTTTATTGTGTATATTTGTTTCTAATCTTCTTCTTCTCCCGTAGTCCTAAATGGACCGTTGGGTCATTCATAGCTGGTAGATGATAGTCTTGGTTAGCCTCCACATCTCGGTCAGTTGAGAAAGGGAGGAATTTGTCCATATTTTGATGTTATCGGTCCATTTTAATCGAGATCGTCTCTTAACCCTTGGTCCTGGAACGATTCCTTCTAGTGCTTGCTTTGGAATGCCGTTAGCCCTCTCCACATGTCCGAACTATTTCATCTGTCTTCTTCGGATGACTGTCAGAATATTTTCCCTTTTCTCCCATCTATTGAGTCAATCAGTTTTCGGACATTTTCATTGGTTTCGTGAGCGGTATAGGGGGATTCTCAAAAGTCTTCTGTAAGTTTCATTTCAAAAGACAGGAGTCCCCTCCTTCCCTTCCTTCAATAACGTCCAGACCTCACAACCATATAAGAGGACAGAGTTCACCAAGGTATCAATTAGTCTTAGTCTGGTTCTGATTGCTATTCTGTTATCTCCCGGCAATGGTTTTAACTTTTGTAGGGCCACGGTTGCCTTGGCAATTCGGCATTTAATGTTAGTTTTCGAACGACCATCTTGACTCAACGTGCTTCCTAGATAAGTGAACTTGTTTACATTCTCAATTTGTTTATTGCCAATTTGTATCTTTAAGAATTTAATGTCTGATTGTTTTTTGTAGATTTATGTATAATCCGTATTTTTTGAATGTTCCGAAAACACGGCTGGTTATCTCTTGTAAATCTTCTTCACTTTCAGCCAGAAGATCGATATCATCTGCAAAACGTAAGTTATTTATTCTTAGTCCGCCAACTGCTATTCCAGTGTCATATTCATAAAGAGTTTCATCTATGACATATTCCAGAAAACAATTAAAAATAAGAGGGGACAAGATGCATCCCTGTCTTACCCCACGTTCTGCCCGGAATGATTCACTGCTGTAATTTTTAATTTCAATTCTCATATCAGATGAAGAATAAAGAGATTTAATAATCCTAATGATTTTGTTGTCAATACCATAATGTTCTAGAATCTTCCATAATGCCTCGTGCCATATTGAGTCAAAAGCTTTTTGAAGGTCTGAAAAGTTGTGACAGATTATTTTGTTATGTTCTATGTATTTTTCGCCTAGTATGTGTATTGTAAAGATAAGGTCGATTGTGCTTCTAAACTTCCGGAAACCTGCTTGTTCATCTGATAATCTGCTTTCTATTTTCTTTTCGATTCTTGACAATAGTATTTTTAACAGGATTTTGCTTGGATGACTAATAAGGCTTATTGTTCTATACTTGCTACATTTATTGCTAGGTTTTCCCTTTTTAGGAATAGGTACAAGGACAGAAGTTCGCCAATCAGAAGGCCAAGTCTCTGTGTTCCATACGTCCTGGAATAAATTTAGCAAGGTGCCTGTGATGGTGTCACCTCCTTCGCGTATCAGTTCCATTGTGACACCATCAATTCCTGGTGATTTTCCTATTTTTGAGGAGTTAACTGCTGTAATGACTTCTTCTTTTAATATCGGGTAATCTCCTTCCTCCGAACCTCCTGGCAAAATTCCGTCCAAAATATCATCAGTCAATTGAGGGTCCTTTTGAAAAATCTTGGTTGCATAACATTCCCATCTATCAACTATTTTCTGGTTATCCGTGATAGGAGTTCCATCTTCATATTCTATGCTCCAATTAGTTGTAGTAAAAGGTTTGGTTACCTTATTGATAATTTGAAAAGCACTTTTAGAATTATTTTTATTTAAGTCCTCTTCTATATTTTTTCATTCATCCAATATCCATAAGTTTCTAGCATGTTTGATTTCTTTTATAATAATCTTAGTAATATTTTTATACTGTTCTCTATTATCACTGCTATTAATATGTGATTTCAAATATCTTCTTTCGTTGCATAGGTCCAAAATATTTTTGGTTATCCATGATTTCTAATCTAGTAAGCGTAATATAGTCACTGATATAAATCCTGTCTACAACAGAAAATACTATATGAGTTTCATATTTACGTAATTCCACTATCAACTATCTTTGTAATCATTTGCTATTTGTGAAAATGATTATGGTTTGGACGAGGACTTGGAAACCGGAGGATCCCACAAGATTAAAAAAAATAAAATAAAATAAAAAAATAAAAAATACAACCCAAACTACCGATTTTAACAAACAAAACATATACAGTACTAAATATTAATTTGCAATGACATCTTAAGTATATCATAAAAGTGGAATTCAATTCAAAATGATAAGAATATACTAAACAAGAAATCGAATCTAAATTTAAACCGACATATCAAATGTATCATGATATATTTGTCATCGGTCTCAAGAAAAGTTTTGGTATTTTTTTTTTAATAAAAGATATTAATATTGAAAATTTGCTGAACAAATGATACTCCTAAAATGTTTAAAGTAGGAATGAAAAAGTCAAGTTATTTATGGTGATGAAGCATATCTTTTGTAACGACTAGGCCTAAAAGTTAAATTTAACAGAGTTTTAATCGCAGGATATTAATTTACATACTAGTGTAAAAATCTCGGTGGTAAAGATGGTAAATACTTGATAAAAAACTCGATTAGAACACAGACAGTGTGCATTTAAAAATGATGAGCACAAGACAGCGCCCACTCACAGAAAAATTTAACACAGAGAAGATGACTCACGCAAATTTTGGATTTGAAAGAACCGAGAATAAAAAAACAAGACAGGTGCTTTGTATACTGTCGAGAGCTGAAGATCTCTTTCATAATCTCGGTTTAAAGCAGTAACTGAAGATGAGTACTTGCAGGCGCTAATAAATTGTGAGAGTGAGTGATTTTGTTGTCAATACCATAATGTTCTAGAATCTTCCATAATGCCTCGTGCCATATTGAGTCAAAAGCTTTTTGAAGGTCTGAAAAGTTGTGATGACAGATTATTTTGTTATGTTCTATGTATTTTTCGCCTAGTATGTGTATTGTAAAGATATGGTCGATTGTGCTTCTAAACTTCCGGAAACTAAAAATATAGATTTGGTGTTAAATAGACATACTTGTATAGAGCCTCCGTAGCTCCGACAGTATAGACGAAGCCCGTTGGTCGGAAAGACATGGGTTCGATTCCCGTCAGTCGTGAGGAACTTTTATTTGGTTTTCTCTTTCGACTAAAGGTGAGTTAATCGGTCTCATAGGGAGGTGGGGAGTTTTTCTCCTGATAACCCGGGTTTTTCATCCTTCAAAACAGGCAAACCGTGAACACACACCGCTGCAGTCAAAAAATATACTACGGCAAGGAAGACAACGGGAAACCACCCTGCTCATTTCCCTAGTATGGTAGCATGTAGATACTCCCAACAGCCGTATGGCTGAGGGAATAGAATAGGATGGATATATCCATCCTATCCTATTCTATTCTATATATCCTATCCTATATATATATATATATATATATATATATATATATATATTTTCGAGAAATACAGTATTAGAAAGGCCTTTTCAGTTGAAGGTGAGTTGACTGGTCTCAAATGATGGTTTTATTTCTCGAAATTCCGATATTTAAAACAGAGAATACACGCAGTCAGAACATCAATGCACTCGTCCCATAGGCATTCGTTTCTGGGATGTTCATAAACAACAATAACATATGGAAAACTCCTTAAAAAATAAAAATAAATAAATGCTTCTCTTCTTCGAGACAAGCTTTATTCCCATTGTATATATAACTACTACACATGTATAAATGCAGGGAAATCAGATGGTTACTTCAAATAGTATCACAGACCAGAATCTCAGAAGGTAACTAGTTTTACTAGAGGTTATTTTTCGTAGACAACAGTACATAGTCATATATATATATAGGAGAGAAAAAATATTCATCAGATTAGTAGGGAAACTACAAATAATTCTCTTCGTGCGATTTAAAAACTAGAACAATTTTTCCACAATCAACTGCCGTATATAGCATATCCCAATTCTCCAAACCCCCCCCCCTTTATTTACACTAGTTAAACTGTAGCCGTAATGGTAATTAATCTCACATATTGTCCGCGCGGTTCTTATGGGCCCTTGAGAATTTTAGTTGGACCACTTGACATGTCGGCGGTGTGGTAGTTATACGTCCGACTATTAATACGGCCAGTCCCGACGAGAAGGGGAGAGGAGGGATAAGATTCCGAGTGTCTGCGATTTTTAAGGGGCCAGGCGTACGTTTTTTCTGTTTGTTTGTTTGTTTTTTCACTTCAGAGGGCACGGTAAATTCTTTTCCGAAGGACCTACTGGCCGCATATAATACTGTGCGGTATTATATCAGAGGCGTTGACAGTGGATTAAACTACGATCGTATATCAGTTATATTTATTGTTTGTTTGTTTTTCTGAAAAAGAGGGCTTCAAAGGAAAATTTTTCAAGCTTGTCTGCGTTTTATTTTGTTTGAAACTTACACGTTATTGTCGTAATGTGGATTAAATATTGGTATAAATGTAAAGATTCAATCCTGTTTTTCAAAATACAGTATTTCAATTGGCTTATTTCTCGATACACTAGACTTCAACTGGTCATATTTATCCGTAGGAATTATTCTATTTGATTCTTTTGCACTACAATAATGTGCTATCATGCTGTAACTCCGATCTATAATGAAATGAATTTATCAAGGATGAACTTGAGATGGAATGAAAAATGAAATATCTTAACATTAAGATTAAAAAAAAAAAGTTAAATTTATGTATTTAAGGTAATAAAAAGCATTCGTACTGTTTTCAATTCCTACTTACGGTAGGTAGAGCTGGTTGATACATGAAAGAGGACTGAATGTTCTCATTCTGGCTGGACGGCACGAAAAAGCAGGTGTTCTGTGGTAATCCTGCATAATTTATTTCAGGTTTACAACCGCTGGGACCTCTAAAATTAAAATGAAAAATATCACACAATTCTTGTTTATTCTCCAATTCACATATAAACAATTTATAAATTAGTTCTCTTGTCAAGACCTTTTATATATTAAAAAACACTAGGATTAAATAGCTACACATTTCGATTAATGTAATTAGTATGTTTTGCTATTTTTTGATATTTTAATCTTCTTCGATATCTCGATAAAAAATGTAATGTTTAATTGTCGGTTTACCCAGGAAGTGATGTCATATATTACATTTACACGATTTATCACTATAATTTAATTTATTTCTCTAGAAAACAATAAACAAAACTTTATTTTACTTAAAAAAATGCACGTTTTCATTTTGAATATTAAAAAATTCTAAAGTAATTCTAAAAACATAGCATACACCTTTAAAAGTTCCATATCGTATTATTTCAATTTGATTGTGCCCATTTTACTGAATGCTCGAATCGGTGGAGATGAATACTCTTGGAGGGTAATGAATGGCAATGCTGTAGCTAATGAAGTTCTAACTGAGGCTCGGCTATTGCTGTTACTCTCCTGCCATGATCAGAGCTTTAATAGCTCAATAACACCTTAACCCTACACTCTCCTCTACAGATAACGGGGAATATGAAAAGCATTCTTGCTTCGCCCCTTTAAGCCAGTCCTTATAAGGACTATAAGGACTACTGAATGCTCATGAGTGAAGTTGGGGAATCAATCAACCGTGAGATGCGGTGATGGTTGATGATGATGAGGGTAATGAATGGCAATGCTGTAGCAAATGAAGTTCTAACTGAGGCTCGGCTATTGCTGTTACTCTCCTACCATGATCAGAGCTTTAAATGAAGTTCTAACTGAGGCTCGGCTATTGCTGTTACTCTCCTGCCATGACCAGAGCTTTATATAGCTCAATGACCCTACCCTTAGATTAAGGGTAGGGTGTCATTGAGATAACGGGGAATATGAAAAGCATTTTTGCTTCGCCCAATCTAACCAGTGCTTTTTACCATGAATGCGAATAAATATAAACATGAATATACACACAGAAATGTTTCTGAAATAGACCTTCTCTGTCTATTATTCCGAAGGGCCGTATTTTTCATTTATTTTCCGTGAATGTAAATATTTTTATCTGAAGAGGAAATAAAATCTATTCAGATATTCATTTCACTATTGAAGAAACTAAAGAGACAATCGATGCTTGACGAAATTACCTGGAGGACCATCAAATTAGAAATTGGAACGTGATGAGATTGTTCACGTGGAAGTGCATTTAAGAGCGAAGTGACTGAAATGGATGTCGGCATCTCTTTAAATGATTTCACTCTCTTCAGGAAGAGAAAAGTTATTTAGTATTCATTTGGTTCTTTTGTCTAACTTGGAAAGGGAAGGAATAAACATAGACATTCTGTTTTCTTTATTTTTTTAAAACTCGAATTTTCATTAAACAGAAATTATATCCTTAACTTCAGTTTCCAACTAGAAAACGGTAAACTGCTCAGTTCGCATTTACACCATGAAAAAAAAAAAAAAAAAGAAAAAAGCTGATTGTTCTACTAAATTTTGATTACACTAAATCTAAGCTATGGTAATACCAGACGTGCAGCAAATTTACACTGCTGATTATATTGGTTCGTTTCGTTTTTTTCTTCCGCGCTTTTATTATGAGGATCTTTCTGTACCAGATACATCTGACCTTTTCATTCGAGTAGCTTTTACCAAATATTTTGTCTCTGCATTTAGAGAATTAGTATCGATTTCAAACAGCATTGGCTTCCTTCATTGAATTCCAGCTTGCAACTGAATTTCTGTTTTAGTCTCTCATTGATTCTTTTTCTCCTCTTTTTTTTTCTTTCGATTTACAATATTCCTTTCGTCTTTACTCTAAATGCAATTTTTCAAACTGCCATGGCGTTTCTCCTCCCGCAAAAAACAAAGTAAATAAAAAAGTAAAAACATAACAGCCTCATGATCATAACAGGCTCGTTATTCAGTTCCGTATTATACAGTGTCTGATTATTAGGTTACTGGCAAATTCATCGAAAAACAGTTAATCGAAAGACAATTCATCGAATGCAATTCATCGAACAGCAATTCATCGAACGACAATTTAACGAATGGCAATTCGTCGAAAAGGCAATTCATCGAATGACCAATTCATCGAACGACGATTCGTCAAAAATGTAATTCATCGAAAAAACAATTCACCGAAAATTTTTCGATGGATTCTTTCATAATTCATCGAAAAGTCATTTTTCTTTCAAACTATTGTTTAGAAAATGTTCAGTAACAACACGGAACGTTACTTATGATACAGTCCACAGATGGAAGGGGTCATTGAAACGTAATAATTATTTTCTTGAATTTTAGAACATTTAATGTAAGTGTGCATCCTGCTTCTTTGTGCAGATAGCGATTTATCTGTAAGAAGACATTTCGTTCTACCAAATTTTGTCACAATAAATCTGGTCCGATTGAAATTAAAAATTTCATCCAGGCAGAGAGCGGAATTGCAAATATCATTTCGGAACCTCTTTACGCAAATGTCATGATAAAAGTGATCCATTAGGAACTAAAACTGAACCGTGCAGACAGCTTCTTATACTGAAAACTTCTGCGAATTCTGCTAAGTCTGCGAGTTATTGTAATACATAATTTCGACACTTTTCTTTGTAGCCCCGAATATAGCTGAACTGAAAACTGGAACGGTTCGACAATTTTTTGTAAAAGTTGCAAATATGGAATCCGAGTAAAATTTGCCCATTAATAAATGTACGAGGCGCATAATTTTTATCAGTCCTCTTCAACTGAAGGTAAGTTAGTAGGCCTAATACGGAGATGACTAGGCTTTTCCTCCTGAAAATAGGCAAATCAATCCCATGAACAAACACATATATACAGACAGGAAACACTTATCGGACAAGAAAGACAATAAGAATCCATATTGTTCTGTAATTATTCCTTAGTAAAGTAGCATTGCTATACCAACCATCATTATATTGAGGAGGATGAGGGAAAATAGTATTAATCATTAATATCACTGCTACTACTACTAGTACTATTACTACTATTACTACTACTAATAATAATAATAAATTGATTCTTTGATGTAAATATTTTTCACAATATAATAATAAAATATACAGGAATTCAGAGTAACAATATTGGAACAATATTGAAAAATCATTCCTGAAGATTTTTCAACCATGTTTCACTTATTTACTCCTGTTTCTGTTATTCCTCAACGACAGGAGTGCCACATGCACTTGTCTCCCGAATAACCTCGAAAGCAAGTAATTGCAGTTAATAAGGGGAGGAATAGGCTAAGAATACTGATGAGTATATGCGCGGATATATTTCTGGGTTTTGAGGAGGTGATCGGTGCAGTTTGCTAAAAATAAAAGGTTAAAATATTCTCTAGGAAAATAATAAATATGATGAATAAAGATTCGTAAAAAAATAAACCTGTAAACCTTTTAGAAGCATACTCATCTGGTGTTATATTTAGATGAGCAGCGGTTAGAAGTCTTATTCGACTTCTGAAGGATGCCAGTGGTCGGCGGACCACAGTTAGAAAACACAGTGCTAAAGGAATTGGGTTGAGTTACTTTGAATTAAGGCCGAAGCAACTGGCCTTAAATCACTGCGTGTGTTTCCCTATTTGGTTCGCTTGTTTTTCGGCAAGAAAAAAAACAAGTTTCAGGGAGGGAAAACCTTCCATTCTCGTATGAGACAGACTAACTCACCTTCAGGTTAAACACCCTGATAAAGGCTCTTGAAATCCTTTTCAGCAGTTTCATT
Organism: Typopeltis vanoorti; assembly: GCF_054136105.1. Classification (NCBI taxonomy): domain Eukaryota; kingdom Metazoa; phylum Arthropoda; class Arachnida; order Uropygi; family Thelyphonidae; genus Typopeltis; species Typopeltis vanoorti. The sequence continues at coordinate 77,232,931 of NC_143567.1, read as the reverse complement.
AAATGAGCTGTAGAATTTTTCTCTTCTCGGTTTCTGCAGTTTTGTAGAAAATAAGTTTAGGATGGAGGACTTTTTTTTATACATTCACACCAAGGTTTTTTTGTAGTCTTCCATTTTCTAGAGATGAGATGTTTCTTAAAGTTGATTTTTCTGTTTTGGAATTTTCGAGTTGGTTCGAAAATATGGCTCAACAATGCGATCATGCATGATCGCATTGTTGAGCCATATTTTCCATGAGGAGACGATTACGAGAGTGGCATACCTAAATATACTAGAGAAATTTGTGTTTCCCCAGATTGAGAATGTGTAGAGCCTCATTTTTCAACATGATGGAGCAATTCCACATTATGGCGACTGCGCAGAACAGGCTTGCTGATGTTGATCAGCCATATACGTCGCAAGTGATTAAATTAATTTCCTGACCACTTTTATGTTATCAAGTATTTCATGATCTAATAAATATACTGTTCGCTATTGCAATGAAATACCAGAAACATTTGTACATAAAAATTATTTCATTTAGAATTAGTGAATTATTTATAATAGTTATAATAATAATAATTATTAGTATTATATGACACCCTCTCAGGAGTACAAGTAATTGAGGAAGGGCCGTTGTTCTACAACTAACCGTCTCCACCATTTCATCCACCAACTACACAGAATGCGTGTACTTATTTTTGTCTGCATGCGGGATGAAAAACTCGAGTTTCCATGAGGAAAAACTCTGCAGCCAAGGTATGAGATGGACTAACTCAGCTTTAGTTGAAAAAGCTCATATAAAGTTCCTCTATCACGACGAGAATCGAACTCAGATCATTTCCTATCGAAAAGCGCAATTCCACCATGTTTATTATACGTATATTCAAGAATGTGTACATGCATAATACCTAGAAGAGAGTCGTCCGTTTTTACCAATGCGAAGTTAGATCATAAAACCCGTTTACTCACTGATAATTTTGTTTATACTTCTGCCTCTTTGAGAATCAAAAACTAATACCGTTTGTTTTTAAAGAAATGAAACTTGTAATAAAAAGATTCGAGATTCATTAGTGTGTTTGTTTTAGGAATTTGCTAACAGTTAGGATTCTACAACAACTAATTTAACTCGTAACAGTGTTCTCGGACCTTCCTTGTCAGCAACAGCATCTGGGTGGAAATTCAGACATTCACATAATAAATGGTGTTTAAATAGTACATGTAAATGAGGGAAAGAAAAGTGAAACGTTCATTGCTAATAAGTAAATAACACTTGTGTAAGGTAATGGAAGAAAAGTCAGTTTGCTGATAAAAGATTTCAAAAACTATATTTCCCCCACTTCTGAATAACGTCGATTAGGTGATAATAGTGCAGTCAACAGTAACAAAATTTCACAAAAAGCGGTTGTCTTTTTGTGAAACTCACTTAGATTTACTTCTCGATGTACTGTATCTGTTTAAATGCAAAACAAGCACCGTGAATTTTGGCAAACGCGATTGTTAAGTGCGAAGTACAAGCGTTCAGAAATGTATCGGTGGTATAGTTCGCCCACCGTTTGTAGGTCCCTGCTTCGCGTCTTTCCAAGAATAGTCGATTCATGCTGAAGGGGAGAAAGAAATAAAGGACGTCCGAATTGGTCGCCAACACGCGAAATCACGTGCTTTATAGGTAAAATTTTCCAACTGTTATACAAGCAACATAGTTAACTACAATAATCATAAAAGAGAAGTTAATTTTCCGACCGGTAATAATAAACAACTCATTCCACAATACGGACTGATTACCCTATTATCGGAATGGATTCTCCTTTTTCTGAGATGCGCAGAAGTGTCGAGGGACCTCTAATCGGTTGGCGAACTATAATTGATGCAATTTTCCTACAAGTTGTGTCAATATTAATTACAATTCACTCATATTAAATTCAAACTTTTACAAGTAAACATTGTCCATTCCATCAAACAGTTAAATTTTAAAAGCTAATATTGGAATTGTTTTTACTCATTCCATGTTTTGAAATGTATGCTTCTATCACTTTCAATCAAGAGACTAATTATATTTACTGGATTTACTCTACCACTACCGCCCACGGTTCTCTCCGTACAAACCATGTAGACATCTTGTACTTGTAATTCATATCTGAACTACAACCGTTCTTGAAGGTAATAAACAGTGTGCGCTGCCGTTTGCTTTTACAGCAGTGGCGTAGCTGTAAAAGCTACGCACCGGGGGGCACTTTGAACCTTTTTGAACTTTTACAGTTAATTCTAAAATGCAGTCTCAAGAATTCATTTGCAAATATTGTAAACTACGAATTTTCCTCACAATTGCTGTAAGTATTGCTGGTTATGAGAGGAGTTTTTCTAAATAAAACTGATTAGGAATTACGTACATTATTATGAAATGAAACAGACTTCGCCAATATCATCGACGATTTTGCTAACAGAAAAGCAAGAAATATAACATTTTGGAATGTTGAAATTAAAGTTTTACTTCAAAAATAAACATAGTGTTTTAATTTATTTCCCTGTACGTCGTTTTGACTTTTTGTAGTATTTTTGGTGTGTATTGAGAGGGGCGGCAAAAGCTCTAGCTACACCACTGTTTTACAGACCGCAAAGTAGGGGATATAATGTTTATTCTCATTATTTCAGGTAGCCGTAGTGTCATTCTCTTTGCTTCTAAGTTCCTAGCGGAACACTTCTGCGAATCACTTATCTGTTCGCAGTTTTTGCTTTCTTGAAATTCCGTTTTTTTTTTTTTTTTTTTTTTTTTTTTTTTTATTAGGTTACTTTTAAGTCAAATTAATTCTTGTTCTTCTTCGTATCATGGATTTTGGGCCAATTCGTCTTTTCCAGGTCAACCCATGTCATCGCTTTCTTTGTCTTTCCATTCTTCTTCTTTTTTTTTTTTTTTTTTTTACATTTATTTTATATCCGTATAGTATTTTTGGCAGTCTACTATTGTCCATTCGATTTATATGTTCTAATAATTTTTGTTTATATTTACTTATATAGAACTTAATTGAGTTCATATTCAGAGATTGAAAAATTTTCTTAATTTGTTTTATGGTCTCACTTGGTCTATCCAGCTCTTTTCTTGAGAAATTTCATTTGCGTTCTTTGAATCCGTTTTTTCATTCTTCTTTTATATGGTCTATGTTTCACTTCCATGTAATAAACTTGGCTTAGACAGAACATGATATAGTTCTGATTCTGGTGTGTTTTTTATCTCAAGGATGGCTTATAAAATATATTAATCAAGATACCGTTTACTTTAACGAAATGTCTATTTTTTTTTATGTTCATTCGCATCCCAGGTATCTGCACGTATTCACTTGCTCTAATATTTTCTTATCTATCACTATTTTAGTTCTTATTATTGGGTTTTCGCCTTTGAAAGCTATTATTTTTGTCTTTACTTGGATATTCCCATATTATACTGTTCTGAAATTTCATTTAATGATCATACTGAAAACTCTGTAGATCATCTTCTGATGTAGCTAATACAATTTGATTCTTTGAAGTCATTAGCCTCTATATACAAGTAGCTCAGACGTGAATTTATTTCACGCGCAAAACTTTGTGTTGCTTACTTGGGAAAAGGACTGAAACCAAGTATATAATTTCTTGGTATCTTTAACGTATAATAAACCCATGGTTAAAAAAATGGTTTAAAAAAAAATTTCTACATCTTACCTTTATCCAGAGATTTTTTTATTAATAAGATCAAGCACCTTTTGTCTACTTGTATATGAGATATATATGACTTCTGAATTACTTCAACCTTGGTATCTCTCCCCGGTCTGGCTCCCGCTGATAAGGCCTCAATAAAGGTCGAAACTGGTTGGTAGCTTGATTCCAGGGGAGCAGAGTTTTTGCTCTCTTAAGGTTTTTGCCTTGGCGAGCTTTGAGCATTCACGGATTTGGATCCATTGGGGTGGCCTGTATTAGGGCTTCCTTGGCTGATGCTTTTCTCTGGAATACGAGCTGTTCTGCTTGGTGGTAGGGTGAGCCCGTCACTGAGCAGAGGCACCGCCGAGTTAAATCATCCTTCAGGTCGCTTAAATAGGGAAACTGGTCTGAGTAGTGACCCTTTCCATTATGCACGCCCGAAAGGGGGGGGGGGTGCTTTGCATTATGGGATTCATACATACTAAGGCGAGTGATATGAAGTCATTAGCCTCTCTATACCAGTAGCTCAGACTTGAATATATTTCACGCACAAAACTTTGTTTTGATTACTTGGGAAAAGGATTAAAAACCAAGTATAGGGAAGTCATTGTTGCTCGCGTCCACAGCGATCCTTAAGGTATAAGTGTCCCCTGGGTGGTGCTAAATGAGCAACAGCAATAGGCAGCCAGTCCATCCTAAGGATCTCTTGGCCAAATTCATGATGTCTAGTGAATACATAAACTAAATATAAAATTTCTTGGCGTCTTTAACGTATAATAAACCCGTGGTAAAAAAAAAAAAAAATTCTATATATATATATATATATATTAAAAAGCAGAGGTGATAGGATACATTCTTCTCATACTCCTTTTGATATGTCTTTTTATTCTGATATTTGTTTTAATTTGACTGCTATTCTATTTCCTGTGTATATTTCGTGAATAAGCTGTAAGAGCTTTTTTAATATATTTAGATTGGCATCATCTTAAATAGGTTTTTGTATTAATTTTCTCAAATGGTTTTTCATAATCAATGAAAGCCACGTCTGTATTTCGTTTAGAAATTTTCTCTTCGCTTTTTCAATTAAGGTTTTTAGAGCGAAAATTGAGTCCGTGCAACATTGGTCTTCCGGAATCCATTCTGTTATTCTGGTAGTTTGATCTCTACAGTACTGGTTAACTTCACTTTTAATATTCCAGCATATAGCAGAATAATTCTACCGTACTTATAGCAGTCATATTTACTTCCTTTTTTTTTAAATAAACGGAATAACCAGTGTTTTTCTCTAAGAGTTTGGAGTTTTGTAGTTGCAAACAAACTAAGGTTCACATTGTATATAACGCATCACATTAAATGCATAGCAGGGGCGAATGCTGGTCTTGAAACTCACGCTTGCTCTTGTTAACATTCCGGGAGTGAGAGGTCTGATTGAAGTCTGATTAGCGGAATAATGAATTACTGACCATTTAAAACTATATATTTAGAAATTTATGTACATTTAATCAAACAAAGACAACATTTATTTTACAAATGATATTCTATCTTTTTCAATTTAGCTACTTGAATACAAATTCTACCCTATGGTTCTTCTTTATGAACTGGTCAATAACATCGTTCATAAAAAATTGGTTGTAACTTAATTTTCCCAAGCAACATGCACGCTTGTAAAGGCTGGCTGAAGGTCACTGGCTAGAGCTACTTTCACTGGGTATGGCATGTGTTTAAGACGACGTGAAGGGAGTGGAAATGGCTATGCGCGCGCATGAAATCACAGTGCTGCAGCTAGGACCTGGAAGCTCACACAACCAAACAAACCAAGGTAGCTTTGACCAGACTAGTAAACATCGGCCTTCGATACAGTGCAACGCTCAATTATTGCCGGGCAAGCTTAAGACGTCTTTTCTGTCTACAAAAATAAAAGCCTAAATGGAATGCTTATAAATGCATGCATTTATTAACAAATAAATATTACTTCTTTCTCAAGTAATGAGCTTGCGCAGCAAGCATGGAGAATTCGCCCCTGATGCATAGTATTTCATTTTTACAGACTATCTAATAAATAAATTAAATAAATAAATTTTAGCCTATTTTTTCTACCCACTACCGGGTGAAGGCCTCTCCCATTGTGGGAGGTTTTGGATCTACTGCTCCCATGGTGACCCAGTCCATATTGGGAGAGGACATAACAAACATCCATGCCTACGTGGGATTCGAACCCACAGCCTGTTGGGGAGAAGCGGAGATGCTAACCACTCGGCCAGCCTATCTATCTAATGCACAGGTATATATAAGAATTCGATACAGAATTTGCTGGGAATGATGAGCATAAAAATATCCTTGACAAATCACATCTACACCCTCCCAAACGGCCAATACGTCTATAGACGTCCAGCTAAATCTAGATTTAATATTAACCTCCCAAACGGCCAATACGTATATAGACGTCCAGCTAATTCTAGATATGATTCACCCCATCTGCTGAAAGGACAGGGATAAGAAGTGTAATTTGACCGTCATGTCCATTAGAAGATGTGATAAACCGCTCACCCCGAAGAGAACAGTTAATCGGATTATCTCACTTCATAGCTGCATCTCAGTTGCCTATAACAAGAAACGCAGTTCCTTGTTCTATCCTGGATAACTGAATCTTAGTTATATTGGATAGACTAAAAATATCGAAATTATTTATAATTTTGTTTTCTCTTTTTATTGTACAATACAATTTGAATGTCTGGACAAAATAAAGATCTTGCATAATTTCTTCACTTAAATATTGCCTTATCTTAGAGAACATATCATTTTTAATTTTTTTGCGCTAATTTTTTTCTAATCGCTTCCTCGACAAAACATTTTTCTTTGTTCTCGAAGAAATTAATTCACGGTAATTATAATTATTTGAAATATTCTTTTAAAAAAAAGAAAAGAAAACCGGCTGCCGACGTTCCAGATTATATATATATATATATATATATATATATATATATATATATATATATATATATATATATATATATATATATATATATATATATATATATATATATATATATACAGGGTGTTCGGGATAAATTTGACATATTTATAATTAATTATATTTTTCCGTAAGTTACATGTATTAACACACACTTCTCTTCATTTAAAAGTTTGGACCCTTCTTCATTCATATACAAGATGTCAGAAAGGATGGATAGCTGGAACCCACCTGAATCATGGAAGAGAATAACTTGTATCATGATGATTCGTGCCCGCCATCAAAATAAGGATATTACGACTGCTGCCCAATGCTCCCTGAATACAGTAAAAACAATCAGGCATGAACTAGAGACTTGCAATGGTGACTACGAGGATGTAGCAAGAAGAAAGATCCCTAGCAGACGATCTGATTGCGTTCGTACAGCAGAATTCCTCGCAAATCTGCAGGAACAGGTGTTGAAGAACCCTGGCATTGGAATTCGGGCTTTGTTCGTGGAGTTGCTAACAGTAGTCAAGCCCTGGATAACAAGGGTAGCCAATGGTAGGCCGTATGTATGGCAGCAGGATTCGGCCCCTTGCCACACCTCTGGGAAAAGTCAAAAATGGTTGTCTGAAAATTTCTACGACTTCACCAGTCCAAATGTTTGGCCTCCAAACTCCCCAGACCTTAACCCCATGGATTATTTTGTTTGGGGCGCAGTTGAAAAAGACACCAATCGCACTTCCAGTAATACAAAAGCCCAGTTAATGGATAAAATTAAAATAGTTTTTACGGCCCTTCCCAGGGAGACTGTAGCATCAGCTTGTTCGAGGTTCCGAAGCAGAATTGAAGCTGTGATCGATGCTAATGGTGGTTATTTTGAGTAAATCTTGTTGATAGTATTGTAATTAACTCTGCCTGTAATGTTTTTTTGTCAATTCATTAAATTTAATAGATACAAAGAAGATTTTCTTTTTCCTTACGAAACTGTCAAATTTATCCCGAACACCCTGTATATATATATATATATATATATATATATATATTTTTTTTTTTTTTTTTTTATTTTTTGTTCAAAATCATCGAAATCGAAGAATACTTCACAGATTTCCTTTTGGTCACGCTTGAGCAACTTTGCTTTATAGAGAATAACATGAAATTCTTTAATCATATCACTAAATTTTTTCTTTATATGGTAACCTACTGTTCTTTGTACTTTCACTTTCTAGGTTTCCTTGTGTAATTGGTCATTACAAAATGAAATTAACAGTTAATGATTTAAATTTATATGTATATATTTTCTGCATAATTCCGATATTTTATTCTCCAATTTTTAAAGTAAGCGATACATTTGCTTATTTTTATCATTCACACACCCGAAAACTGTTTGAAACATAGGTACAGTTTTTATTTAATTCGTTATTTTTCTCTAGTAATTGTTCTACGTAACTTTAATTTTTCAGAAAATATACATATTATTTCCTGATTATTATAAATCAGGAAATAATGTGATATTGGGTAATAAGAGAAATTAATATTTAAAATCACTGTCATCCTTCAAATGCAATATCAGAATAAAGAAAGATTGAAAAAACCAAACAAGAAATTTCTGCCTGTAAAATATTCAGATATTGCTTGAGGCTCTTTAGTGTGCTGCATGCTCTATTGTTCTGTTTCTCAGTGGGGGTTAGTAATCTTCGTTAGCTTAGAGCTGGGAAGAAAGGAATAATTAGTAAGTATGCCCAAGACACAATTCATTTATGATATGGCAAGCAGCAGCAGTAGCAGTAACATTTAGGGTAAGAAATGGAAACTTCGTGAGATGCAGAAAAGTTGGAGCCTTCGCCTATCGAGCAGCTCTTGATCTACCGATGAGGAGAGAAATCTTTCTAGCTCTGAAGATAGCGATTCTGCCTGTACTTTAGATATGTCTTCGTGCAGAAAATGGGTGATCGCCATTGAACGTACACCAGCTTGTCCACGGTTTCCCTTCATAGGTAAGCCAGGAATTACTGAAGACTTTGACTCCAGCAACATTTTAAGCTCTTTCCGTTTATTTTTAGATGATGATATTCTTTCCTTCATAGTGGAACAGACTAACTTTTATGCTTGCCAACAACATCAGTAAGTTGAGTACAGTCCGCATTCTCGCAGTAAACTTTGGAGCCCAATAGATATCAACATGCTCCTTACATTTATAGCACTCTTGATTGTGCAAGGTATCGTGAAAAAGCCCGCTCTCGAAATGTATTGGTCTACAGACTGGATTCTGAACACGCCAATGTTTCGTGATGTTATGACTGAAAAACAGTTCAGTCTCATCGTGAAGTATTTGCATTTTCAGAATAATGAGGAATGCGATCAGGCAACACATCCTTGCCCAGTCCTCAAAAAATTTATGATTTTCTGATGAAAAGCCGTAAGAAATGTAGATCACTCTACGTTCCTGAGAGAGACTTAAGTATCGATGAAAGCCTTATGCCATTCGAAGGTAGACTAAAATGTAAGCAGTGTATTCCCAAAAAGAAAGTGAAGTTTAAAAAAAGTTAAATTTTTTTATGCTTTGTGAATCGGAAAGTGGATATCCTTGGGATTTCAAGCCTTATACGGGAAAGCAAACTGTAATCGAGCATGATAAATACTCGGATCTCCCCTTGACGATGCGTGCAGTAATGCAGCTACTAGACCCTTTACTGGGGAAAGGTTACTGCATTACAGTGGATAATTACTATATGTGTCCTGAACTCACTGATTTGCTTTTTACACATAGTTATGGTACTGTAAATGCAAAAAGGCGAGACAAGCCTTCAGATCTGGCTTCGGGAAAGCTAACGAAGGGGGAAATCCGAGCTTATCAGCTAGGGAAAGTCTTTGCACTACGTTGGAAAGACATAAAAGATGTTTTTCTGCTGTCTTCCCTGCACAATCCATCAACGGAATCCGTAGAGAAGCATGGTTTGAAGAAAGAAAAACCCATTGCTGTGTGTGCATACAATGACACTATGGGTAGAGTCGACAGGTGCGATCAACAGCATTCATTCTACTCTGTAATGAGGAAACAGCATAAAAAATGTTACAAAAAAGTGTTTGGATATATATTGTATTTTGTTATTTGGAACAGTTTCCTCCTGCACAAGAAAAAATGTTTGTCTACCATAACATATCTAGAATACAGAATAGAAATTGCGAAAGCATTGCTGCAAGCACATGCGCCTTCTTCAGCAAGCAGAAAAACAGGCATGCCTGCCAGACATCTGTGGTTGAACGCTGCTAACTCCAACCATTATCCCGAAAATCTACCACCAACGGCTAATAAAAAAAAAACCTGCACGCAAATGTAATGTATGTAATAAAAAAAATATCAGAAAGGAAACAAAAATCTGGTGCCCTGAGTGTAAAACTGCTTTGTGTGTTTACCCTTGCTTTAGGGTGTTCCACACTGTTCAAGAATATTAAATTCTGAACAGTATGAAATAAAAAATGTTTCTTTTCAGGGCCATCAAAACAGTCCTTTTCAAGACTACAAATATTGATAGAGGGATACCTGAATGTACTGTTTCCTTTCATCTTAAAGGCGAATTTTTAAGTTATTTTTATAACACAATGATATTTTCGTATTTTCGAAGGTATAATATATAAGAGGAACTGAAATACTCTTTCCAGTTCCTCTTGAACTGGAAATAGTATTCCAGGTAAAGTATTTCACCAAAAAAATTTAAAAAAATAATATAATAAAATTAATAAATAAAAGATATATATAAATAATAAAGTGAAAATTTTCACCTTGCCAACACTCAACATTGATGTGATATGGGTTCCAAATTTCTTGTTTCGGAGATTGTAATATATGTATATATATTACAAAGTTTTGTAATAAAAATTTCTGCTACAATGAAGTTTGACAGAATCAACAATATTATTACTACCTTATTTCTGTTTCTCGTGTGGGAGAAAAACGGTAAAATGTCACTCTTATAATTATATCAATGTTATAATGGCAACAATAGTAAGAAAAAAATCATTTGCACTTTCTCTTCAAAACACAAAGAAAGAACATTGTAAATTCAGCCAGTGGAAAAGAAAATACTACATATTTTTTTCTTCTCTTATCTGATTTTTTTTTTCTTGTAGTACAAAGAAGAAATCACTGCATATAACATGGAGTATGCAGGAGGGAAAAAAATCTGGAAATTGGTTACAATATAACGAATAGAGAAATCATGTCAGAAAAAATTATTCACGTAAGATTCTAATATCATCAGACATAACATTTTCTTCTAGATTAGATATCTAAAGTAACTAAACCTTTGCTACTATTTTACACTAAAATGAATGGGTATGTTCCCCAAGTGATTTGCGTTTGTAACAGTTGTTTTGAGATCGATTTATGAAATAAATTCTCTGAAATATCTGCAGATTGAATAGGTCTATGCTCCCCCCCCCACCACAAAAATAAAGGTTATGAAACGCATATGCACCTTTTCTTTTAAAATAATTGACCTCTTTTTCAAGATAATTGTATGCAATAATTTCTAATTTTTCGATAATAAAAGTGAAGCTGATCATTATAAATTAAGAAATTATTTTGGCATAAATAATGTATCAACATGTAGAACAATTCACATATTTGGGAAGTAAACTGACATATGACTTGGACTGAAAAAAAAGAAATAAAGATCAGGATTGTAAAGGGAAGAACAAATCTGAAGGCCGTGGATAACATCTAGAAAAGTAAAGTGATCAGCCTGCAAACAATACTAAGAGTACTGGAAACATGCATCTTCAGCGGTGTACTGTACGGATCTGAAACGTGGGTAATAAATAAGGAATCAAGAAAAAGAATTTGGCATTTGAAAGAACTTGTTACAGGAAGATTCTAAGAATAGGATGGGTACAGAAAATCACCAGTGAAGAGCTCTATCAGAAGATACAACCAAAACATAATCTAATGCAGAAGATTATAAAACGGAAGCTGCAATTATTTGGACACATCTGTAGAATGAGTGAGGACCAGAAGATAAAAACATTTATGTTTGGTATTTTGGATGGTTTAAACAGAAGAGGTAGACCATTCAGAGAATGGATAGACGATATAAAAGACTGGTGTGGGATGGTTGTACAAAAACTGCGACACTTGCAGTGGACAAAGAAAGGTGGAAGAAGATAGTGAAACAGGCATCAGACATCAACGGGCAGTGAGACCATGGTTCGTGATGATGATGATGATGTAAAAGAAATGTCAGTATTTCTGTTAGGATATCTGCTAATCAACAATCGAAAAGGAAACAAGACATTCTTGATGTATTCTGCACTACAGTTTGAGGCACTTTAAGTGTTCTCTCTTGTTCTTTCTCAATAGCACTGAGAATAATAAGCCTTTAGCTTTTCCTCCAGCTAAGAGGATATTACCAAGTATTTCTAAGACGTAGATTATTTCAGAAATAGCAACCAACAGCAGAACTAGTAATATTTAGATTTTTTTAAAGAAAAACAGACAAAAATAATACTACTGAACTTTCTTTTGCATGGTATGCATATAAACAATTTTGCATGGCGAAAATATAGCATATTATTTCTAAAATTTCAAATTTCAAATAATTTCAGCAGACAGTAGAACAGCTGATTTTAGATTGCAAATAAATAGTACAGAATTAGAAGCTTCGCGGTATAATCTGATTGTCGTATATCTTTTGTCAAAACGGTAAAATGAAGTAATAGATTTTGAATACTGTCTGGAAAAGCTTTCAAAACTGTAGAAATTTATAGTTATGCAATTGAGTTCCAGGAGAGGATAAGGAGGGGGGGGGGGGGGGCATTAGAAAATCTTCAAAATGAGCAAAAATTTTGAATCATTCCGTATATGATATTTTTCAAATTATATTTTCAACATATCTACGAGGATATGCACTGGATATTATCGTAATGTGCATAATACAAATAAATAAATAAATAAAAGACGAAGGCGAAGAATCACTGCTAAAATATCATTGAATATAAATTTTTGATACAAAAAAGACTCACAATCGGAAACCGAGTAATGCAATTTAGCATTTTAACATTTTCTTATTTTTTGTCTTTATGAACAACAAAGAATCGTTTCTAAAACTGAAATGTGATGATTCATATAATGCTATTTGGCTAGGAACGAAAGCAAAAGGACATATTTATTTCAATAAATATTATTTAAAAATATAAATATTTGATATAATATTTTCAAAGCAAACATTTGAAAATTCTGAAATTCGAAAAAAAATTGTTTCTATATTATGAGTAAAGTGAAAGAACAATCAGTGCAACTCTTCCGGTGCACTGATTTGTAGAATAAAATACACCAAATTTACTATCGCTAAATAGATTCATTGCAAAGGCTGATCGGTGATCATTTCAGGATTGATTATTTTCGCACATGTGAAATTCGTTTCAATTTTTGGGAAGAGACACAATAAATCCTTTTAGAGGCAAAAAAGGTCAAATATCTTAGGACAGTAAAGGAAATTCTAAGCAACACAATAGATGTAAAGACAAGGGGACACAAAGGTCGCTCAGCAACAGTTAATCCACTAATGGCTATAGAATAGCCGTTTCGAGGTTAACAGCGGAGAAAGGTAAACGGCATGATTAAAGGTAGAATGCCAATGAAGTTATGATCCATGAAAAAAGCTAGGGAGAGCTGACTATTTCATCCACATCAGCCGGATGGGGGGGGGGTTAAGCTTAGGCCGTACAGCCTTTCCTGTGTTTGTATTCCTCTATAACACGTATGTATTCTCTTCATCAGTGGCGCACCCAGAGGGGGGACCAGGGGGGGGCCAAAGAAAAAGGAAAAACCACTAGAAAATTTTCCAAAAATCTTTTCCTAATTAAAGTTAATTTTTAAAAATTTATGTTGTGTCGTGTCTTCTATTTCTATACTACTTATGAATTAGCGATCATTGCAGATGCTCAGTCATAGGTTATATGCGATGCGTAGTGTGTATTCTCAATCATCTACTCAACTCCCCTGCCCCCAAGATTAAATCCTGAGTGCGCTACTGTGTCAATATATGTAAATATAAAAAGGAAAAAAACATTATGAGAATTTCTTTATTGTTTAACACAAAATATGAAGATTCAGATTTTTCCTAATACATTGAATTTTTTTTTTGTTTTGTTTTGAAATGAAATATTTTGCAGTAAATACGTTTAAATCTTTCAAAACTTGGTATAGGTCATCTGTGACAGATTTATGAGCATTGTCAAGCTGTATTCCCAGCGGCGTAGGAACATTTTGGCATTGGGGAAGTTTCCAAGGGCGCCAGTGACCTGCTGTGTTACCAAGTGCGTTACATTGCAACTGTCTAATTGTATATTACGAATAGTTATGAATTTGTCTAGACTCTAGAGAGATAAAAGTTTAGCTACGCTGCCGAGTGTTCCACACACACACTCAGATAATCTAATATAGCAAATACTGGAATGATTATTTCCGAATGAGTGGTAATCTCAGCTGTGCTGTGTAATGTTATTAATGGTTGAAGAGAATGGGAGGTGGGGGTAATGGTTAACACTTTGCTAAATTCAACTATGAAACGCAGTCGCGTTTTAATACAGTATCATAGGTTTCAGAAGTTAACTCTGCTATAACATAAAAGTGACCGGTATATTGATTATACAGACAGAGCTTACGAGAATACAATCTTCGGCATTGATCGAAGTTACCTTAGCTTCCTCTACTCAAAAGAACACTTAAAATAACTTGAGAGCTTATGGGGATTGTATTTTCGAAATCTCTCAGGTCAAATTTAGGAAACTTTCATAGTTTCTAGAAATATTCGTTTAGAACTCATTTTGTATCTTAAATAGCCACTATTTCTATGTAATTTATTATTATACAATTTCTTGGCTTGTGACATTTTTCATTTACCTTTGGAAAAGGCGCCATAATTCTAAATTTTTTATTTATTTTTTTATCCCAACGTATGATAGATCATATGGATTCATTCAAGTGCCAACAATCCGGAGCAATCCGCGACCATTTCAGCCGCAAGAAAGAAAAAAAAAAAGAAAAAAAAACTATTTTCCTATACTGATTACTGTGAATAACTTGCGTGTTTCTCATTATTAATGTAGTGCATCCATAGGCATGCTTTTAAAGCAGTATGCCCTAAAAATCAGCCATTGTTGAAGATTCATTTTATTCATCTGTTGCTATATGCAGGGATTATAAAAATTAAGATATTTCAGAAAGGAAGCGCATCGGTAGCATAGCATGATCATTGGAGCTTTTGAAAAATTCGTAGCTATGCTCCTTTTTTAAGTGTCCCATTTTCAATAAAATATCGTGTTAGTGGCACCCTTCTGACACCAGTCCAACCATTGCGTTTCTACCTCTGCATAACGATATATCTCTTAGCCTTAATGGGAAAACGTTTCTGTTATAACAGTCGAAGTTTCCCATGGTAGCATTTAGGCAAAATAGGCAATCGCCTAGGACACAAGCCATGAAGGGGGCAAAATTTCAAGCTATGTTTTATTCATACTTTACTAAAATATCAAAATTAATCTCACACATCACACTATTTAACTCTTGGTTCTTTTTTGTTTTACCTAAATGATTTAAACTTACCGCTATTTAAAATTCAGTTAAGATAAATATTTTAAAACGTTCACATTTTAAAATATTAAATTTCGGTATTTTATAACTTTTTTTTGTAAATGAATTATAACAGAGAATTTTCAAATTAATTAAAAAAGAAAATTAAAAAAAAGTCCTATTAATTTAACCCGAAAGACAATTTTATTTTGTTTAATGTCAATTAGAAACATTTTAGTTTATGAAATAAGGGGCGCACTTGTACACTTTGCCGAGGGCGCAAAATAACCTGGCACCGACAGTGGTAGTACGTGTGATATAACACAAGTTAACGAAATAATTTTGTTACGAAAGATGAACATTGATTTATTTGCCAAGCAACTTTCGTTTACAGTAGCTTGACTTTAGTTATTGTTGAATTAGAACTTCGTTTGAAAAAAGAAATCGGCAAACAACACTGATTAAGTCAGCATGGTGAATACATTTGCAGCGAAATGAATAACCGGTGTGAAGGAAGTTTGGTTTTACAATTTGAAGTGCCATGGCGTTTTTATAAAAGTGGAATGCTCAAAAAAACATAAGCTTATACCGAGAGGCATGGGGTGGGGAATAAAGAAAAAAGAAGACCATGTAATTGCTTGATGTGATAGCCAGAAAAAAGAAAACATCACAGAAATAAAGTGAACAGGAAGTTAGATAGCTCTAACATAATAACTGCCGATACTCCTGTGATTCATTTACCAAGTTATCATTTTAGTCACCTTTAAAATTATCGTGAATTTTTATTTATTTTATTTTTTCCCTCTAACTCTTTAGAATAGCAAAGTGGACACTATCATCTGCTTATTACACATACATACAGAGTATATATTTTAATTCTGACCATTTTGAATTGCATTGTCTTTTAAAATTTGAAATGCATTTTTTAAAATTTTTAATTTTTTTTATTTTATTTTCTGAAACAGTACAACAATTATTATTTATTATTTTATATTTTTTTGAATGGGAGGGGACTTAGAATTTTCCATTTTATTGAAAGGATTTAAGTTATGCACAGTTTAAGAAAACAACGTCTTTCCATTAGAAGCAGACTTAATGCAGCAAGTCAAACTACCGTTTTTGTTTATAGTTTGTTCTGATAAATATTTCTCCTTGCTTTGGGAATCTTCTAAACAGCTAACTTCTTTTGTTTGTTTGTAAGACATTATTGGCGAAAATATTATTTACTACTTTTTATTTATTATTTTTATGTTTTTTAAACTGATGTAACCAAAAAGCTTTAGTGATTATGTTTTAATTTAACGATAACGCGAGAAGCATTTACAGGCCCCAAGTTTAGGGATTTGGGGCCAATAATCCTTCAAACCAGTCTTATGACGTTTCGCTTTATGAAGATCCGTCTTAAACGACGCTTTTCGATTATAACCAGCGCCCATTTATACGATGGGGGGGGGGGAGTTCTGATGATCATCCACAAAAAAAATCAATTAATTTTATGTTTTCTTAGATTAAAATTTTCTTACATTTTAGATTAAAATTTTCTTAGATTAAAAGAAAAAGAACAAATTATCACAATTTGAAACATGCGGTTAAAGGATTTTAAGATATGGTCTTTCTTATAACAGTTACTTTAATATAATATCATTTTTTTTCTAGGTGATTATTAAAACATTCCAGCCTCCCCACCATACAATACAGCAGCAGCCCATAGATGGTTTTTTTTAACAACAATTTCTCCTGTGAACCAATCGCTGCGCGCTTCCGTGGCTGTTTTCAATTAAAACATTCATCGGTTGTTACCTGTAGCGCCCTCAGGATTTAATCTTGGGGGGGGGGGGAGTTGAGTAGGCGATTTGAGAATACACACTATGCATTGCATATACGACCGATGACTGAGCATCTTTCCTTTTTCTTTGGAGACAGCCCCCCCCCCCCCCCCGGGTGCGCCACTGCTTGTTACATCTCTTTAGGTTTGGGTGTTTCGAAAGAAGTCGCGTTACATGACGTACTAAGAATAAAATAATTAAATTTGCTGAGAATGGTGTATCGTAGAGAGGCCATAGGCTAAACTTACTTGGCACTACTGTTGTTAGATTTGTTAAAACAAAATATAAAGTTCTTAGTCAAGTGGGGGGGGGGGAAACACTGGTTAATATTACAGTTATCCGTAAACGTGATAATCTTTTTGACGAAATGAGAAAACTTTTAATGATGGAGATTGGTATGTAAACAGGTCGGCGTGTTCCTTTTAGCCCTGCGATTCAGAATAAGATTTACGTTTTCGAAAATTATTCTAAATAGTTCTTTTGCGTAACTGACGTAGACAAATGCTTTATTCACGTCGTTTACGCACATACATGACTATCTAAAACGTTATTTAGCCATTACATGCATTTTCTGCATTCTGATAAAAAAAAAAAAGGCAGTGGTTCACTATACGGAGGTGGTCTGGAACCTAACATGTCGTACGACCGGGTATGCGTGTGTTATTATTATTATTATTATTATTAGACCTCCCGGGAGTCAATGAATCATATCGGGAGGCCCTCTATTACATACAGCTCATCATATTGTGGCTTGAATGCATTCACTGTCTTCACACCCACTACACTTCCAGGCAACGCATTCCAACCACCCTCAAACTCAACATCATTTACGATCTTCTTATACAATGTCCTCTTGTTCTCCCCTGACTCCACCCATTCTATGAAAAATCTGATACTCATTATTCCGATAATTATCTTAGATATCTTATAAATAATTTAGATATCTCAATGACGTCCCCCCCATGTCCTTTATCCACTAGACTCTACAATGGCATTCCCTGAAGGTGTGTTCATGCTCAGCATTCCAGAGACTAGAAGCCACCATTAGTCAATCGTCTTTGAATCTTTTACAACATATCTTCATCCATTTGAAAATCAAGTAACAAAATCTTGGCATATTAACCCATATGCGGTCTGAATAAAACTTTATAGAATGGAGTCATGACAGCTTTCAGTGCCAGAATGCGCTGTGCAGTCCTCACAATTTTAGCAAAATATCTTCAACATTTCAAATCCTTATCCACTAACATCACCGATGTTGGTGGATAAGGATCTGAAATGTTGCATTTCCTCTAAGATATCTCCCCACCATTCTATATTCTGCTTCCCATCTGTGCCTCCCATACTATTAAATCTTGTGAGGGTGTGCGAAATATTTCTGATAACCACCGTGAGGGAATTGAGTTAGAACCTCGTAACTTACACATTATTCTACATATTCCTCGTGAACTGTTATACACTTGTTACAACGATGCTGCCATTTCGAATCCTCTATTAAAAAAGTCTTTCCCTTTTTGCGTAAACCAGTCCTCAGCTGCAGATATGAATTCATATTTGTATTTTTTTTAAAATTTATTTGGGAATAGGAAATAATCAGATGGGGCTAGGCAGGCCGACCCTACAGAAGGTTAAAAACTTGCATATGCACGGGGCGTCAAATTTTTGGGGGTGGCAAAATTGGCCTAAAGTATACGAAAAATAAATCATAAAAAAAGTCATTTATTCCTTCTCTGTTGAAACCAGACTTCAGGAAGTCGTTAGTTAAATTTTTACATAATAAAACTTCATTGTACTGTAGATATTTTTAAAAATCATAATAATTAAAAGAATGTAGTGTTAAACGGTTAATTCTCTCTTTCTCTCTCTCTCTGTAAAAAATATAGTTTATGACCATTTTTCATTAACTTATGAATTTTTATTAGCCAATGCTGCTATTCAAAATTTATGAATTAAAAGAGTTTTTTATTATTATTATTTTTAATGGGAAGTGGCGGCAAAATATGCTACTGAACAGGGCGACAAAATTTCTAGGGCTGGTCCTGGAGCCAGGTCTGCTGAATATGGTGTTTGAGGTAGACATTGAAATCCCAAGTTGTATATTGACTGTTGGATTTTATAAGCAGGTGCATTGTCCTGCAAAAGCAACACGCCTCTGCTTAGTTTCTCACAACATTTTTCCTTCAGTAACTCCTTCAATTCCTTCAGAGCTGCTGTAACAGTTTCACCTTTTTTGAGTTACTTGGTAAGGATTACACCATCCATATCCTAAAAGACAATGGCACGAACCTTCCCTGCTGACTTTTTAGTTCGAAACTTCTTTGGCCATGAAGAACCTTTGTGTCTCCACTCCATTGACTGTTGTATGTTCTCTGGGTCATAGTGACGAAGCCATGTTTCATCAACGGTCAGAATACGAGCTACAAAATTCGCACCAGATTTCTCAAAATGATCAAAAATCCCTTGAGATGACAGCACATGTTTTCTCTTTTGGTCGGCATTCAAACCTTTGGGGATACTTTGGAGAGTATCTGCATTTCCAGATTTTGTTACATAATGATAGCAACTCGTTCCCTGGATGTCTCCAGAGTCTTTGCGGTGTGTTTGGCTGGCATTTGTTCATCAAGGATCATGGCATGCACTGCGTGGAAGTTTTCAGGTGGATCGCTGTGGAAGGTCTCCAGTCCAGGATGCCCAGCTTTCAATTGTTGGTTATACTGGAAGGCACAGTCCCTTAAATTCTCACCCAATGTTTGGTGAATCTCAGTTGCAGACTTTTCTTGCAGCACGAAAAACCTGACGGCCCGCACCTGTGTGTCTTCGAATTTCTTCAAAACCACTAACATGTTTTCTTACATATCCTAAATGAAAAACAATAATTATTACGATTTCAGGAAACATAGGTGTTAAAGGGTTTTAGATATGGTCTTCCTTGTGGTTTATATCAGAATGCTTTAACATCATTTTGTTCTAGGTGTTTATCAGAACTTTTCAGCCCCCTCCCTCCCTCGTACAGCTTGTTACTTTCAACTGGTCTTTCACCACACAACTAGTGACTTTCTCTTCTGAGATATCGCAAAGACACATGTTGATATATCAACAAGTCCTACATGCTGATTGATATCGAGTTTACCGAATTCCTCATGTATACCTCCAACTCGCTTTCCATCAGTGTTCCTCCTCCCTCCCCACTGACCTCAAGTTCTGTACGATGTTATTTTCACGAGGATGAAATCATTTATGAAATGTTCATTTGACATCTCAACTATATCTGCCTCGGTGGATATCATTCACTGCAACCAGTATGCCCCGCAAAAAAATCGCCCTCACAAAACAATTAAAAAAAAAAATTGCACACACATCTTCACCCCACATGCCTTATAATTCATTTTTCGGTGAACTGTATTTTCGATGAATTGTTGTTTTTCATCAATTGCGTTTCGATGAATTGTGTTTTCGATTAACTGCTGATCGGTGAATTGCTTTTTCGGGGAATTGCCTTTCCGATTAATTTTTTTCGATGAAATGATTTTCGATGAATTGATTATTTGGTGAATTGCTTTTTCGATAAATTGTCGTTCGATGAATTGCGTTCGATGAATTGTCTTTCGGTTAACTGTTTTTCGATGAACTCTCCAGACACCGATTATTATAGCGTACAGACAACCTATGAAAACGGAAATGTCGTGTACTCTTTGGGTTAATTTTCTACAAACTAGCTTTTCCTGCGCGTATTGTAATCCTCCCATTGTCAAAAGTGACTTTCAAATGCAATGCATTGCCTGTCATTTATCCATTGACGTTTCATCCATCAGTGGAATGATGGTCCAAAATGTGCATTCAATTTCTATCTTTGAAACTGCACAAGCAATGGATACATTTTACGTAACTCACTCATGGAGTGGAAATGGTAGATGATTTTAATCGTCTGATCTGAGACCGCCATCCTTCTTATTCGCCATGATTAGTTAGCTGGTTTGGATTTTGTTGAACGCAAGGATAACTAAGATAGGGATAACGCCAATTTGGCATGGCGCCAGTTATCCTGGCGCCATACCAAAGGTTACAGCAATACCTGAGGTAAAAATAAAGAAAGAAAGAAATATAAAAATCTTACTTTCAAGCAAATAAAGTAAAAAGAGTTAAAACTGAAAGTTAAAGTTAATTATAAATATAAGATTCATTTCATTTCGATTACCTTTTCCTGTTTGGATTAAAAGTAGATTAATGTTCTCCATGTCAGGCGAATAGCCTGGCGATGGATAGGAGGAATAGGGTATACTGAAGGGGAAAGAGTAGATTATAGAGGGGAACATAGATATAGGGCAGAAATGGAAATACTCCACATAGCCTTCAAGTACTCTAATAGCATATGGGTCATAAAATAAAAAAAAAGTTGGCTGATAAGGCCTTATAGGAAAGATTAAAGTGAGTGGATCTTCCTCAAAGTAGGGGAAGAAGAGGATAGATCCAGGTGGGGGGGGGGGGGCATGGGAGTGCCACTTCCCTTACACTCAAGATAATTGCCCCTTATGACCCTGTTGGTCCATGAGTCCTTATTCAATATATTCGGACCATCCCATCATATCTGGTGGGCTCACCTGTCCGCTACCCAGGGGACGCACTCTCTAGAGGTCACGGGGTTCCCCGAAATGAATCTATGGAAAACGACCCTGGAATGAAAAAGATAAAATGAAAATGGAAACGACAAAATATAATACATATAGCAAACTGGAACGTAAGAGGAATAGCATATAAAGAAATAGAATTAGACCAAATATTAAATGAAAGAAATTTTAAAATAGCAGTAATCACTGAAACAAAAAAAAAAAAAAAGGGAAAGAAAAAAACTAAAAGGAACCATGAGAACAGAAACATTTAATGTAATATATTGTGGAGTGGACAGAGACCAAAGAGAACAACGAGGTGTTATGATTTGGATTCATAATTTCCTTTCAAAACAGTTAAAACACTATAAATTATGGAATGAACGAATAATAGAAGCTAGAATAAAAATAGATAGATAGAGATTATTTAACAATAATTGGTTTATATGCTCCAGAAGAGGGAAGGGAAGAGAAGAGGATAATATTGAATTTTATAATCAATTACAAACTATATATATAATAAAATAAATAAAAATATTATATAATATTAGCAGAAGACTTAAATGCAAGAATTGGAAACACGAAAATTAATAATAATATAGGAATATATGGAGAACATACTCTAAACAGGAATGGTAAAAAATTGATTGACTTTGTAGTTTATAATAATATAAAAATAAAAAGACCCCGGCCTTCTGCCTAAAATTATAAAGAAAAGAAGAGAACACAATTTAGAAACACATATTGCATTTATTGACTTCGAAAAAGCATTTGACAAAGTTAAAAGAAACATATTATTTAACATATTAAAAGAAAGACAAATAACAAATAATATCCTAAAAGCTATCACAAGTATATATTATTTAACATATTAAAAGAAAGACAAATAACAAATAATATCCTAAAAGCTATCACAAGTATATATGAAAATAATCAAATACAGATAAGATTAAATCACGAGCTATCATATACGAGAGAGAAGGGGTCCGACAGGGATGTCCCCTCTCAGCAACTCTTTTTAATATCTACTTAAATGAAATAATAATAAAATGGAATAAAAATTTACATCAAGGAATTAAACTTTCTCCCACAGTAAACTTAAACACTCTCCTCTTTGCCGACGACCAAATAATAATTACAAATTCTGAAGATAAACTACAGAAAGCTATTTTAGATATAAATGAGATATCCATAGATTATGGTATGATAATATCAACGGAAAAATCAAAAACGATGGCATTTAAAGGACAAGATCTAATAAGAACTAAAATAATAATAGATAACAAAATTTTAGAACAAGTGAATTCATTTAACTACCTAGGATATAGGAAAATGAAAAATATGTAAACGTAAAAATTGCGAAATATTTAAAAATAACAGGTGTAATTAACTCTATATTTAAACCAAACCTAGTTCAAAAACAAACCAGACTAAAAGTATATTCTATTCGATCACAAAAGAAATGAAGAAAGTATGAAAGAATTAATAGAAAAAATTAAAGAATATAAACATAACTGGATGAAACATGTAGGAAGAATGAAAACAGAAAGATTACCAAAACAAGCCTTAAATTACAAACCACTAGGAAAAAGAAAACTAGGACGTCCTCTAAAGAGATTCAGCGATGACTGCTATGGCCGGAATAGGCGACTCTAGGTCTAAATCCTTGACAAGCATGATAATGATAAATATAAGATATTTATATAATTAAATATGATCATACATATATCTCTTTATTAGAGATTAGAAGTCTCAAATGGCTTAGGAAAAAAAAAAAATTCGACGTTTGGTTTCTAAGAGAAAGGATTAACTCTTAGCTTACTCATGCTACTTACAACTTCTCGCGGTATGGTGTGGTTGGATTTGCCATAAAGAAGTACGGTTTGCATTGGCTGTTGCTGTTTTTTTTTTTTTTTTCTGTTGCGCAATTTAATGCACTCACGCATATGCGCATATTGTCAGATATTACGAGACGTGACGATGATAAAAAATATTCTTTGTTATATTGCTAACTAAAGAAATGTGACTTTACGCAAATAGTAACTTGTCATCTGGAAGTATAGTTCATCAAATATAAATGGTTTTTGATCAAATCTCGTATTGGAGATATTAGATCAACATATTTATTTAAATATCTTTTTTTTTTTTTTGAATACTCGGCATCGACTTAATTCTGACGTCCAGATTACGAAATCAAGCAATAGGTGCTTTTCTTTTCTTTTTTTTTTCTATAGATAAGATACGCGTGAGCAAAAACTAAACCATAGCTAATCTAGCTTGAACGGGAAATTTAGATTACGCATCCTGCTGATTTACAACCAGCACTAAAAAATAATTATCCGATTATAAAATTCCAACTCACCTCGTCTCGTAAACAATCTCATCATTAACACAATCGGTTACTAGGATTGAATCATTGCTGTTCTGAATTCTTCCAGGAATCCCATAGTACAAAGGATATCGCTCATCGCCAAGAAAACCATGTTCGTCGAAAACTCCATATCTGTAATGGGCCCATTCGTGAACCAAAACTTTACCTGTAATAACGGCACATATATGTTTATTAGATTTGAAAATAAATATTACAATTAAGAACTAAACTGTAAAAATGCTCAGAATGTCTTACTTTTCACATATTTTTATTAGCAATTAACATTGATCAAATTGACAGACTATAAAATGATAAGCTTGATTGTATATGGTTAGATGTTACGCCTCTGTCGAAATTATCAAGATTCACAGCAGTGACTCAAATCAAATAGTTAGCGAATTCGGAATTACTCTTCCTACAAGAATATCATTACGGCCAAAATTTGACCTGTTTAATTATAGTTTTAAGTTGAATATTAAAACGAGAAATGTATTTTAAGAGATAAAATAATTACCTTTATCATCAAACTCTTTAGCATCGTCCGTGAGAATAAAATCATCCGGGAAATAAATAAATAATCCCTGTTTTCCACAGCCATCATGTTGAAGAGTAAATGGAATGTCCCCGAATGCAGGATTGCTGGGCCCAATTTGGATGTCAGCCTTCTTGAAAATTTCCAGTTCAGCGGGATATACAGAATCGGAAACAGGTTCCCATTTCTCTAGCAGATTCCAGGATTCTGGTATTAGAAATATCACATTCTCGAACAAAAGTCTATTATCGGTAACTGTGAAAAGCACATTTGAAGCAGTTTCGAAAAGATTCTACAAAAAAAAAAAAAAAAAAAAAATATATATATATATATATATATATACTAGAAATAATATTACATGTATTCGATTCTGTTAACGGCAATTACTTTCACATCGAGTTATCATTTGTAATACAACAACCAGAGTTGTGTTACGTGCGTTGTGTGTTAAATTTCTGCCTAGTTTGTTCTTAAAAACGTTCGCATAGTTGCAATGTAAGTTGGAGTCGAATGCATAATATTCTCAAGTAATGGAAAGCATCTTACCACTGAGCAACCGAATCGCCTATTTCGTTCTTGACAGTATGCAGCAGAATCTATTATTGTTATGGAAACAGGAAAGCATAACGTTAAATCAGTCAGTCGGCAAATGAACAATTCTGTATTATATAGGTATTTTTCTTATTTAAGACTCAAGTCGGTGACTCCACGTACCGAAGAGAACTAATAACTGTTGTTATTACAAGAATCATTACAAAAAGACAGAGGATGTACAGAAGATTGTTGTTGTCGTTGTTTTGTTTTTGGACCGGCGGAAGCAACTAAAGTTATTTATGTCCATAAATTACGTGTGTTCTTCTGGTCTATTTGACTGTTTTGCGAGATTAACACCAGATAAATTCTGTGAAGAACTCTGTTCTTCCATACCAGCTAACTAAATTCTTTCGAGTCTTAGACGGGAGTTTTGAGGAATCAGGAGTTTGGTTGCAATTAAGAAGCGGCCACTTGGCTAACATCATTGTTTTAATGGTTAGGAATTCAATTACCCAATAAAATACTAACAAGATCATAATAGCAGCAGCAGCAACAACAACATTAATTATTAAAAATAAATGTCGCAACGCGTTACGGTTGACGAGGCATTGCCTACAAAGGCACAAACACCACGATATGTCTTAAAGATTTATATATGCTAATTCCATTATCAGTTCTCTTTAGCAGAGAACCTCGATTGTATACGAAATTTCGTTTAGTTATGGGAATCTCAAAATCCCACATGAAAACTTTATCTCCTTTATCTCTTTCGCCTGTAGTCGGTATAAATGCTCACGTATTTTTATCGTTTCGAAGTGCGCGATTGTGACCACCTGTTCCTATCATTTAATGTTACACTTCCTGTTGTCAGTCATATATACTCGCATTTGTGATTATGACTGATTGGAATTAAAGATGGTATGAAAGAATCTCGTCTAGTGAAGATGCAGTAGTGGGTTTTTGTTCATGGTGGATGCAAGCTCGGAAGTGTGTTTCTTGGGAAAAGATGGACGTGGTCATTCATATAATCTGTTCTCTCAATACAGAATTTTAATTTATAAATTATAGAGGTCCCTTCCAAAATTCATTCAAAAAATTGTCCACTCCAGTCTGAACATCGATAAAGAACAATTTTTGATCTGTTTTCGTAAATGAGTTTTATCAGTTACTTATGTGTAACACGGCACTGACGTTTAATCAGTAAGAATGGAAGACGCCTACGTATATTTTTTATACCACAGTATAAAAAAGATCCATGTAGTACAGTACGCTATCATAATGTAGTCTAGTGTGGTTGGTGCAGACAATAGCAAAAAGTCATGAGAAAAGGCAATGATATCACGAAGTTCGAAATGGGCATGATCGTTGGGGCAAGAACTGGTGCTGCCATCTCTGATATAACACTCTTTGTTGGCTGCACACGGCTTGCGTTGGTTGAGGTGTGCATAAAATGATTCAAAGCATCACGGAAAGTAGATACTCATTGTGGGCGAATTCAATGTCTCTCGTACGGGCTAGTTGATAGGCGACATTGCAATAGTTTTGATGCCCACAATATAACATGGAAGTGTAGAATAAAGTCCCAGAAGACGATCCATCACAATCCTATACCTATGGGCTTTACAAAAAAAACTGAATACCGACAAAATATTCTCTCGAAGAATGTTCTCTATTGAAAGCGGCTGCGGAATGCCGGCCGAAACCATCATGCACAAATTTAGACCAGTAGAATTACTGTTTTGATTGAGGCTCCCTTCGCTCCCTTGGCGCCTATTAACCAATGTATGAACGGAGCCTCAATCAGAACAGTAATTCTACTGGTCTAAATTTGAAGATATCACGGCTACATCCACAACGATGTCATTATACACATACCGGCCACTGAATTAGAAACCTTTATGCAAATATACGTAAACGTTGCTTACTCATGCACAATACTTGATCTCGTACGTCACCACGTGTTCTAGGCAACTATTTAAGAATGCTGTTGTCAGCAGTATTGATCGTAATGAGAAAAACATAGGATCTTTCAGAGTTCGATAAAGGGTTTATTGTCGATGCTCGTCTGGCTAGAGCCACGAATTTTGAAAACAGAAGAGCTGACTGGTTTCTCAAAAGGTGAGATATCCCGTGTGTTTAATTCTGTAAAAATAACCCACATTGTTTATCTAGGAGGCATAACTGTGGTATTAAGACAGTCTATCAGGAACGAGATCGCCGTCGTTTGAGAAGGCTTGTACGGACAAACAGAACTTCTTGTGTGCAGCAAATGACTGAAGCGTTTAATGAAGGCTGTTCCAGGCTCATATCTCACTGAACTATGAGCAGGGAATTGAAGAGAATCGGTACTGACAGTCGCGTGCCTATACGTAAAATAAGTTTCTAATTCGGTGGTCGGTATGGGTAGATCTAGTGAAATCAAGTTATAAAATTAAGACAGACCGTTATCAGCGCGAAGTGCAATCCAACAAGTAACCATAATTCAATGTTATATTAGTATATAATATCCTGAATAATAAAATGCATCTAAAATTGCAAACAAATTGAATAAAACAGGATTTAACTGAATTTAAAACAGATAATTATTAATTATAAAAATTTTAAATATTATCAAAAGCAAGACATAATGTAATTAACATTTCGGATAATTATATATAATTAGAAAATTGCTTTAAGATAGTGTATGAAAGGACTTTAAATCATAATCTATGATTTAAAGTTTCTGTGGAATCTTTCCAACCAAAGGGTGGGAAAGACTCAGATTCGAATCTTATCTCTGACGAGAGGGACTTTTATCAGGGGCTTTCAATCAAAAGGTGTTAGCTGGTCTCATACGGAGTTGAAAGTTTTTTTCTCCTAGAAACTCGAGTTTGTCTTCCCTCGAACATATATCTACAGACATAGGATACTAACTGCAAGATGGAAGAGATTAGAGCCTCACCATCTTGTCTTTCTATCGCACATTATGGATCTCGGGTGGAGATTCATATTAGTCAACCTCCTGGATGGAGATGACACTGGACAGGAGAGGATAGTGCAACTGGAAGAACTACATAGGACATTGCATCCTTTAGTGAAAATATCCGAGTTAATTTCTCGTTATGGTGACAGAAATCTTCATATGGGCATTTTTCAATTGACGATGAGTTAGCCGATCTCATACGGGAGTAGCAGGGCTTCCCTCCGAAGAAACTCGAGTATGTTATCACGCAGACAAACAAAATATTAGTTGGCGTAGTGTATGGCTGTGGTGTAAGAGCCCTCCAACAGTGAATCCTTGGATTCCTTGAAGATGTCATATGTGATGATAATACTAATAATAAACACTCATTTCCCTAGTGCTTCCTCATTATTCTACCTTTTTCTATCTTCATTCCTCTCTTCTCTCTACAATAACCATGCTCTTCAACAACGAATGAAGACTTCCAACTGTGATGCTTCTTTGAGCTAAAATACCCTTCTAAATGTACGGCATAGTGTGTGTTCGGGAGCTAATTTTAATAATTTTAGGAAATAATAACAAAAATTATTATTTCCTAAAATTATTGCATACTTTATAGATCTTAGGGAATTGTAACTTTACAGGAATTAATACAAATGTTTTGGAAGTTCATTAATTCATATATCACTTTGTTCAACGCCCTTTGAAACGTGTAGAAATAACTAAAATGAAACGTAAATTTTTCCTATTGAAAATGATTTTCTCAGTACTGAAGTATAAAATAACTTCCGGTTTCACTTTCTGTCTGAAAGATAATGATTTATGATAAATATTCATTCATATAAGGCTTTTCATATGATGTAATTAAAATATTCAGCTTATTACGCTCCTTATACTAAAGGCTTTCTTGCATAGGTACTTTTCTAAAACTAACTCCACAACCAACACTTTTGGTACAAGCAGTGACTAATTGTGTTTATTTTAGTTTAGTTTATTTCTCTTTTTTAAATGAGAAATGTTTTGTTTTGTGTAGCAGACAAAGGATTTTATTTCCGGTAATGTTATTATGAAAACACAAGTGAATATGACCTTCCATCCGAGAGAAAACGAAGAAGAAAAAAAAAAAAAAAAAGCGTTAGTCACAACCAGAACGAAGTATGAGCACGACTTAATTATGTTACGAAAGACCCCCCCAAGGTCCTTCAGAACTGTACCCAGCGAAACCGATCGTGTCCTTGTAGTTACGCGCAGGTACGAAGTTTAAAATTTTCTGTTTTGGACTCCCACTTTATGTCATAAAATGGTCTCCTTTTGGTGTCAGTAGATGCGCTGTAATGACCCATCAACGCTGTTCTACCTCTTATGTGCTTTCCTGTTCTACCGACTGGCAACCAGCCAGTAGAACTGGGAAGCAGTTAGTCAATAGTGCCTGCTACCTCTCAAATAGGAACGCCCATGATATGAAGAATAATAGTGCTAGTCGCTCTTAAAGTAGGCTTAGACTGAATGCTTGAATACGATATGTAAGTTATAATCAGTCCACATGAAATAGTCCTACTGTGCGAAACTAACTCAGGTAAATAGACTCATTTTAAAACAAGAGCAACACGCTAAATAACTTTGTATACGGCCGACACAAAGCAGTATAATAAATAAATACATCAAATTACATTACAAAAAATACCGATTATAATTTTTGTGAACTTCACTCAGAAGAATCAAACGCGGTTTTAGTTCCTAGTGCTAAGCAAACATGACACCGCTTACCGATAACATTGAATATTCATTTTAAAGGCTATCGAGTTTCTGATCTCACTGAGAGTAAATAGATACTGTTGATTACTTCACATAAATTCTTGAACATTTTTTTTTTAAAGGACAAGTATTAGTAATTAAATTAACCTGTACAGAATCATCTCGATACCGATTGTAAATATCGTTTGCAATGTAAGTAAAAACAATTCGACTGTGTAGTTTGATTTTCACTCACCAGTGTTTTAAAATGAGCATTGGTTTCGGAAAGGGAGAAACAGCATTAGACGAAATACTAATTGAAATATAAATTATATAAATTTATAGTAAGCTGATAATTATATTATACACCAGTACTATGCAAACATAAACTGATCAAATTATCTAAAACTCACCTTTGTATCGGAAAGTAAGTCACTCCAACGGCTTTCTATAATATCAGGTGAGAAAGCCACCACTATCCCTTTATAACCGTCGTCTGCTACGGTTATGAGATCGCCGTCAACACATACAACGAACAAAATCACTGGAAAATATTTCAATTGCATGTTTTTTTTTCGCAAACGAACTTAGTCTGCAGTTCAGATTTCTTGTAAGCATTAGCTGAGGTGTTATTTAGTGAGATGTTAATGCGCATGGTTGTTACTGATATATGTTTATCACGTTGCTAGGTTCTGTAGATAAAATGAAACAATATCTTACTGATAGTATACTACATAATATGGCTTTATGTGACAACTGGCTGACGTGTTGTGTTTCGGAGTTTAAATCGCATATGTGTTAGTTTAACAATTAAAGGAAGTAATGCATGACGACTGTAACAGCTTATTCTACAAAATGACCCGGCATTCCTTCTACTGACACCATGCTCAGTGTAAATAATTTTCTAGTGAATGGTACGATGTGAACCAATATCCACGTGACCTTAAATTCACCTCGTAAACCTGCGAAGTGTTTGTATTACAAACGAGGGGAGAAAATAAATATCTTAGGCACAAGCTGGCGCGTTGGTCAATGACGGATTACTCGCGCTGTCTAGCGAACCGTATTGGATTTTAATTTGGATAATATTATAAACAAACCCTGTTTATTTCCACTGTTTTGTAACTACGGGTATTGAATAAATAAACAAAAAAATTGAAATTAAAAAAATAAATTAAAGTTACAACATATGTTGTAATGTTTATCGCTTTTTTTTTCATGACTGTAAAAGTATGCTGAAATGGTTATAATCCAGGAATGTATACTACAAAAACCTGTTGTTGTATCATGGAATAAATTTGTCAATAAAGCCAGTGCGGATATTAATATTTTCTTGCTGTAGTTCCAGAACCAAAAGTAAACGGAAAAGCCAATTATCTGATATGAAATTACGTCATATCTCGAAAATTCCTCAACAAACACATACGAGAGTAAAAATAAAATAAAAATCAAGAAAAAAATAGATTTATCCATATATGACAATGGAAAGAAGGGAAGAAGAAGAGGAGTTGTGATAGGAAGGAGAAATTTAGTTTGTTGAAGTGTTGATATGTAGGATCAACATGAGGGGGTGTACTTGGTCAGTAACGAGGTTACCTAGGACACACCACTTCACCTTGGTCAACTGATATCAAGTAGTCCAAGGAAATGCCGGGGAAACATATCTTACTTTGCATAGTGGTCATGAAATTCGTGGCTTTGGCGTCCCGATATCTTTGTCCTTCTGACCGCATGAAATAATAGAAAATAATAATAGTCGAAATAATAGAAATAATAAAAAAATAATAATAGAAAATAATAGTCCCAAAATAATACGATGGGGCCTCTCCGGTATAGACATCTACAGAATACAGACAGATGATTTTTGCTATTACAGTCACTAAATAACTTTTTTTTTTAATTTATATTCGAAAAAATTCTGTACATTATGTAATAATGGAGACAAATTCATTATAGCTACATTTATGCATTTTTTTTTCAGAAGACGCTCTCCAAATTTTGTCCCCCCCCCCTCTCTCTCTTCCCTGGGATCTCCTTCACTGTGGTCCATTCCGCTACGTCACTGAATTCTCACACGATGCCCCGTTTCTTCAGCATTGTCGTGTCCATCCAATACTAATGTTCTCTCGTCCATCTTAGCCATAGCTGCTTTATTGGGACTGGTGGGTGCCCTTGATGTTTGCTATTTTATCACGTTCGGGACAATATCCAATGTCAGATACATCCCTTACAGATTGTACCACACAGTCATTTGACTTGACGATCCGATCTGTTTCATATACTTCTTGCACTGATCACCTGTCTCAGGCCACATGCCCCTGATTTCGACTTGAAGTCTTCTATCACAACATTCTGGGGACACAACATTCAGGTGGCCATCCTAGTAGGACAACGATTTCCGAGATGCACTTCTCGGCACCGTCTGACTCTCGCTTTTCTTCCCGTCGAAGTCGCTCAGTTCATAATCTATGGCCACCACACAGACATA
Source organism: Typopeltis vanoorti (assembly GCF_054136105.1). Taxonomy (NCBI): domain Eukaryota; kingdom Metazoa; phylum Arthropoda; class Arachnida; order Uropygi; family Thelyphonidae; genus Typopeltis; species Typopeltis vanoorti. The sequence continues at coordinate 77,200,725 of NC_143567.1, read as the reverse complement.
AATGCACAATGACCTGGAGGCAATCGCGGTCACACACACACACATACACACACGTGTGTGTGTGTGTGTGTGACCGCGAAGAACCTTTATAAGGCGTCCCTATAAAGCTTTTCAACTAAAAGTGAGTTAGCCAGTTTCAATACGGAAGTTGCAGGATTTTTCCTTCCTAAATCTCGAGTGTTTCATCCTTCAAGACAAGTAGACAGGCCAGAACACATACCGACATAACAGATACTGCAGATTAACTGCCATATCGTAGCATTTGTTGTTTCAAGTTATTTGACTGTTACCCAACCCACCCATCACCCCCCCCCGACACACACACACACACACACACACACACACACACACACACACACACACACACACACACACACACACCGCAGAAGAATCTTCTGAAATTTGCCAAATTTGGAGCAATCCATGAAAACTTCAGGGGTTGATTCCTTGAATGATTTTAAGTTAAAAAAAAAAAGTTCGCATGAATTATATTTTATATATTAACATGAATTTTATTATATGATTTTAAGTAACAAAATTATATTAACATGAATTTTCTTAACATTAAAATTTATACCGGAATGACGGATATGGCAGCTATAAGAAAAACATATTATTTTATGACATAAATAACAATAAAGCTCTTATAATACTTCTGCAAACTATTTTCCTGTAAACGAAAACAAATATTTAATGTATATATATATATATATTAAATACATCCCCCCCCAACACACAAGCACACACTACGAACAGTTTTAGGAATTTCAAGGTATTCAGATATTCGCTGAGCACTTGTTGCATGATCGCGGTGTACTGGTCGAAGCACCTTATTCTGAATCTAATGATTAATGTCACGTTCCGATACAACATTAAATGATCTAGTTTCTTGCAGACGTTGGTGTGCATCAATAAAAATTTGCCGATTCCGAACAAATATGGTTGGAAAATCTCCATCAGTATTCCTCAACAGAGGCCGCGTGTCTGTCATAAAAACTAATGTGGATGTCACAATCAACATTTTTATAAGGATTTCTAGCAAATCTTTAGTGCATGATACTATATAGTAGTTTAAGGAAATTGGCAATGCTGACAATGCATTAAAATAACTATTTTTGACCATAATGGCATAAAAGACAGCTATATGGAAATAGAAATATTTTCTGGAGACTTACAAAAGAATCTCGGTGTTCATTCAACAAGAATTGCCAGTATGAATAAATTGACTTGGTAATGAAATAATTAAGTTGAATAAACATTTTTTTTTTACTTCTGCAGTTATTTTTTGTATAAATGCATAAACACTAATATCAGAAATTATACACTCATATAAAGAACTTGGAATTGAAGACGTAAGAGGACATTCAATTTAAGAATATGAAATATTCTTAAATTAAAAAATAATAAAATATAAATAATAAATATAATAATAATAATAATAATAATAATAATAATAATAATAAATAAAATAAAAAATAAAAAAATGCAACAAATAAATAAATCAGTTAACACCTGTTATTTCCTTATATGGAGTAGGCGAGGCCTTTATACCCTATCTAGCTTTTGGAGACCGAGTGGGCGGTTCAATCTCCACCGGTAGCCAATCAGAGATAGCTGGCCCATGTCTATCACTAATTATAACAGCCACCGATGAAGAGGCTGGCAAACAAGTGCTGCCATCTCTAACACTAACATGATATGTCACTGTCTGAAATAATGTGGGTACTTCGGTCGATTTTCTTGAGTTTACGAGATGAAAAACCCGAGTTTCCGGGAGGAAAAACCCACTTGCCTGTGCCAGAGATCGACTAACTCGGGAACTGATCGAAGAAAGGCTTAGAAAAAGTTCCTCCACTCGGCGACAACACTTGAACTTAAGTCAAACTTCTAGCGACAAAGCGCAGTGAACGCAAGCGTCACTTCCACTGAGCTACACAGGCCCTTAAAAAAAATGCAATATCTCACATATTTCCCAAATATTAACAATATGTGAAAATATTACATTAATAGTACAACTATCCATAATGATAAATTATAATCAGTTTTAGCTATTATGCATAAGCTTCGTTTTCCCTTGAAAATCAGACTGCTTGCTAAAGGATATCTGACATCAGTTCAATTTTCACGGTATTTCCCACACTGTTCATTGATGAAATCGCAGAGAGAATAGAATCGCAGCCTATCGGCGAAGTTATCAACCATCGCTATAATAAAAGGCAATATTCGCTCCAAATAGATGAATGGCGATTATAGTAGATCTTTTATGGCCCATAAATAGTATGACACCTATCCATAGTTCTCTTACAACATAACAAGATACTGAATGTAGAAATAATGACAAACTTTATTTATTAGATAGGGATAAAAAAAAGACAAATAAACACACAGGAATAATAAAATAAACTTTATTTTATTATCATGCAGTTAGACTTTTATCAGACTAATATCGCAGATTTTCAGAGTGCTTACAAATTCACGGATCAATAGGCATTGTGCAACTCAAGATTTCGCACAGCCAAAACAACAGGCAGGCTTTAGAAGCAACTTCAGTAAATGATCCATATTCCACTTGTACGACAGATTACTGAATGGTGTAATGAATACCAACTCCCATGACGTCTTGGTTTTATTAATAACGAGAAAACCTTTGATTCAGTAAAGACTTGTGCCATGCTTAACAGATACTACGAAATCGACACGTGGATGAACCATATGTTAGACCCATCAAATCAGCATACATCAATGCAATAACAGTTCATTTCAATGGAAACATTTCTTGTGGGGAAATACGAGACACGACAAGGTGACCAAATTCTTCAAACTATTCGTAGCTTGTTTTCAAAAGAAATATTCAAACTTCTTGATTGGGAAGAAAATTATCAGAAAATAAACAGAGAAAGATTTAAGCCACTTACATTGACATATGGTTGTGAAACATAGACATTAATTGTAAAGGAAACTTAAAAACTAAGAAAACTACATTTATTAATGAAAGATGCATATGCTTGGTATTAAGACTGGATCACAAAAGGAATTTTTGGATAAGAAGTCAAATCAAAGCCTATCACGTTTATGGAAAGAGCGAAACATCTACAGTTCCAATGGGTTGAGCATATCGACGACAACACCAATGCTGGATAAAAGAAATACAAGATTCAATTCAATGGAGAGAAAAAACTACAACGATGACCAAATTATGGTGGATTGATAAAATCATTAGATATGCATCTGTGTTTAACACAGGGAAAAAATACAATTGACAGTTTTAGTCAACTTGGAAAAGCCTTCATCCAGAAGTGGATCAATAATGATTGATGATGGTGATTAGACACTAGTGACACATTCCCTTGGTCCCCACATCCTGAAGCGGGCCCCCTACCTGTCACTCAGGTTAAGGACAACACATTGCTATACAGTCTACAGGGTTTAGGATCAATTAGTTTAAATGATAGCACAAAAGTAATATTTATTTAAAAAACTACCAACATCTTCATAATACAAACTAATAATAATCTTCAAAATTACTTCGTATATTTTCTAGCTTTTTACGACGCAAATTTATCAATAATGTCAGTAAAATCAACTTGCTTAGCCAAATAATTTTCGATGCACAAAATTGCTAAGTGATTAAGTCGTTCTTGGCTACTTGTGCTTCTTTGCCATGTTTTTAATGAATTTGCCATTCTGCTGAATGATCTCTCAGCTGAAGAAACAGTAACCGGTATTGTGCAAAATAGTTTAATGGCGAGGCAGATATTGGCAAATATACCTTGCAGGTTTTTGTCATAAATTGCGTTCAGAAGTCTCACCGGACTTGTTTCTGTGCCCAAAACTATCTTAAGAATACTTTTAAGTTGAAAAATTTCATTCAGTAATTCTGACTGGTCTTTTTCATACATATTCACAAGTTTTGCTGCTTTTGCGATAAGTTGACCATCGTCCAAGTTGTTGAAATTTAAAATAGGTGAGAATAATTCACATATATTATATGCTGCTTCAAATCTTGTTTAAATTATTCATAATGAAATCCAATACCGGATAAATTACGAAAATTTTGAAATCTTGTTCAGGTTCTACAGTAGTTTCTCGATTTTCGCAAAATTCAGTTGCACACCGATTTCTTCAGCAACTGCTTTCTTCTTGAACAACACTTTCCCACGAGTGACGTAAGTGTTGTATCTCTTGCACTAATTCTCTTATAAGTGCGGACTCGACACCTTAAGAGATATTCCTTTACTTTGTATAATAATGTTCATATTGTCAATGTTTGCTAATATTTTGTGCCAAAAGACTGCCATTAGCATACGTTTATAAGATCTGAAATATTTTTTCAAGCCTTTAATCGCGTTCAGTGTTGAAGGAGTTAATTCTGTGTCCATCTCTCTCCGAGAATGGCATCTAACACAGCAAGTACACCGGGATGTACTTGCTAAGATGGATAATGGGTTGGAAACGATTGCAAAAGCTAGTAGTCCCTCTCGGCACATATTCATTCATATTTTGTAAAGGTTCTTTTTGTCTTTTGTTAGTCTCACTTAACTTGCCGACGCGACAAGACGGGCCCTCTAATTTCGGGCCCCAGGCTACAGCCATGTCAGTCTCCCCCCCTTGTGGGGGGCCATGCACTTTCCACTCGAGAATCAACAAACATTAAAAGACTCGGGATATTTTGAGAACTATACTTAATGTAGTGAACACAATTCGAGCAAAACCGTTAGGCTATACTCGTTATTCCGTATACATCTGGCACAGCAGATTGGACAAATGAAAGCCTAGATGAAGTGAACCATAAAATTCGAAAATTAATAAGCATGAGGCATGCATTAAATCGGCCAGGTGATGCTGATCGACTTGCAAGAAGAATAGACAGACGTGGTCTACTGCAAGTGAAACAAACTGTTGAAAAAGAACGTCGAAAACAATACTGAGCAAATGTTCCAAGCACTTTCTCAAGGTCTTTTAAAAGCAACAGAAATAAATTCGAAAAAAAAAAAAACAACCAGCAAATTAAAGATGGGAGCACGGGAAAATAAGCACTTACATGGGCAATATCTGCGGGACACCAAAGAAAATATTGCCAAGTCTTGATCTAAAGAAAGAAATTGAATTTTGTTTTATCCGCTGAAGAATAGGCATTAAGAACTACTGCAATTAAAATAAACATTGAGAATATCAAGGCCAATTGAGATCAAGACCAATAAGACAAAATATACTATTGATTTCGCTATAGGCCGGAGATTTCCAGGCATGATCTGGAAAACATACAATAGCAAATTCGTACGAGTGCAGGTCGAGAGATGATTGCTTGAGGCAGAATGTGATGAAAGGAACTCTGGATGCCAGAGTATTAGACATGGTCATAGGATAAGAAGAGCTATTCATAACCAAAAATCACACATTGCCTCCGATTGGGGAAAATGACCATGCGATCTTGACTTGGGAGATTGCAAAATATGAGGAATATTCTGTCAAGAGGGAGTATATGCAGAACAACACGGAAGATGATTATGACAAGTTTAGGAGGAAGCTCGAAGCTGTTCATGACAAAAACCCCTGCAAGGGAAGTATGGTAGTAGTAGGAGATAATCTAGAGGGCATCTAGAGGATGCAATATTCAATTGTATGCGTAAGGTAAAGATATCTAATCCGGTAGTAGTTAGATGGATGAGTAATTTCATTAAGCATAAGCTGCAGAAGAAATATTGTAGAGGGTGTAAGGAGAAAGATGACCAGGAAATTCATGAACAGTACTAGGATCAGGCAAGAAAGGTGACCTTCTTGACCTAAGGAAGGCAAAATCAGATTACAAGAAGCTACCGAACAGGCTAAAAGTAATCCCAGAGTTCTTTCGTTAAATGGCAAGTAAAAATGGAAATGACTGTGGAAGAATAGCCCCTTAATGAGTGCTGATGGTGAAAAGATGACAAAAGCAAATAAAATAGTTCAGTTACTGAGTGACCACTTTGCAAGGATATATCATTTAAGAGGGGTTAATGCTGTGGCATATGTGACAGAGACTTATGGGAGAAAAAAGGTGGATTGGAGGTTCTAATGATACTGGGGAATCTTAATGTAGCAGCTGTGGGATTAGATGGGTATCATCTATCGTTTTGGAAGAATGCGGAAGGGAACTGGAAATGCCTCTGACTAGGTTCTTTAAGTTTCATCTCTGGCAGAGTTCCATGGGAGTAGAAAAAGAGTGCAAAATAATCCCCTTACATGGAAGTGGAAAGAGGGTAAAATTGTTTCACTGCATAAAGGTGGTGATAAGGCTGTAACTTCAAATTATAGGCCAATCTTTATATCTGGAGTTGTGGGGAAAAATACTACAAAGACTGGTGAGAAGGATG